>NC_089845.1:174794506-175093284 GCF_035609145.1 Eleutherodactylus coqui
AATCCTCTTCTGGATGGTCCGGGCTCACGAGCTGCGTCCTGGCTCCTCCCTCTTCTCTGCGTCATTACGTAGCTCCGCCCCTGTCACGTGGTGCCGATCAGCCAATGAGGTGGCTGCAATCGGCAGTGGAGTGCAGACTGGAGAAGAAAATCCACGGTGCACCATGGGAGAAGACCAGCAGCGCCATCTTTGAAAGAAGAATCTTCAAAGCTGCAGAACGGGGATCCAGGTAAGCGAATCTTTTTTTTTTTTTTTAATAACAAATGGATGCGGTTTTAATGTTTACTAAGGTGGGGTCTGTGGAAAAAAAAAAAAATTAGGTTTCGGCGAGGGACAACCCCTTTAAGGCTAAGGTATAATCTCTTCCTTCATTGCCAAACTGGAACATCATACCAATAACCTGAGCTCACACCTCAAACAAGCCAAAGAAGACATGCAACCTAGGTTTCATGATCTATGCACCCTTGAAATACCAACGTGGGTACTCAATGCATTCTCAGCAGATGCAGGAAAATTTCATCCCAGATTACAAGAGCAGCTGATTGACTTGAAACACGATAGTGAAGCCCGGGCACTTTTACAACCATGTGGCTATGAATGTTTTGGGGTTAAAGTAAAGAATTCCTCTCCTATCCTGTGGCAGGAAGTTAAGTTACTCCTGTTACCTTTTCCATCTACGTACTTAGTGGAGAGGGGCTTCAGCGCGGTTCAGCAGCTCCTGACAAAAGCGAGAAACAAACTTCAGATATGTGAAAGGGGCGACTTGAGACTGCGGTTGATGAAGATAGAACAAGATATATTGAAATTAATAAGGCTTGGGGGGTGCTGGCCACCATCCCAATACCTAAAGGGGACGCTGGGCTGAAAAAGGTACCTGTGTGAGTACCTGTACCCTATGCGTACCTGTGCTGGGTGTGTAAACCTGTGTGTACCTGTGCTGTGTGAACACATGTGCTCTGTGTGTACCTGCGCTGTGTGTACCTGGGCTGTGTGTGTGCCTGCACCGTGTGTATGAACCTGCGCCGTGTGTACCAACACTGTGTGTGTACCTCTGCTGTGTGTACCTCTGCTGTGTGTGTACCTGCGCTTTGTGTGTACCTGTGTGAACCTGTGCTGTGCGTGTAACTCTGTGTACCTGCGCTGTGTGTGTACCTGCGCTGTGTGTACCTGCACTGTGTGTGTACCGCGCTGTGTGTTTACCTGTGCTGTGTTCCTGTGTGTACCTGGGCTGTGTGTGTGTACCTACGCTGTGTGTGTACTTGCACTGTGTGTTTACCTGCGTTGCATGTGTACCTGTGCTGTGTGTGTACCTGCGTTGCGTGTGTACCTGTGCTGTGTATACCTGTGTTGAGGGTGTGTGTACCTATGCGTGCATGCGCTGTATAGGTTTACCTGTGCTGTATATGTACGTGCGGTGTGTGTGTGTACCTATGCTGTGTCTGTATCTGCATTCTGTGTGTACCTGCGCTGTGTGTGTGTACCTCTGTGCACCTCTGCCGTGTGTGTACCTGCTCTGTGTCTGTACCTACAGTGTTAGTGTACCTGTGCTGTGTGCCTGCATTGTGTGTGTATACCTGTGCTGTATTTGTGTAATTGCGCTGTGTACCTGTGCTTTTTGTACCTGTGCTGTGTGTGTACCTGCGCTGTGTGTGTACCTATGCTATGTATGTATTTGCGTTCCGTGTTTACCGGCGCTGTATGTGTACCTGTGTGTTTCTTCACTGTGTGTACCTGTGTTGTATGTGTACCTGCGCTGTGTGTAAACTGTGCTGTGTGTGTACCTGTGATGTGTGTACCTACATGTACCTGCGCTGAGTGTACCTGTGCTGTGTGTGTACCTGTGCCGTTTCTGTACTTGTATATACCTGTCCTGTGTGTGTAACTGCACTGTAAGTGTGTACACCTTTGCTGTGGGTGTACCTGTGCTGTGTGTGTACCTACTGTATGTGTATACCTTCGCTGTGTGCGTACCTGTGCTGTGTGTGTACCTGTGCTGCGTGTGTAGCTGTGGTGTGTGTGTACCTATGCTGTGTGTGTACCTGCTCTTAGTATGTAGCTGACCTGTGTATGTAATTGTGCTGTGTTTGTACCTGCTCTGTGTGTACCTGCTCTGTGTGTGTGTGTAACTGTGTACCTGTGCTGTGTGTGTTCCTATGCTATGTGTGTATCTGCGTTCTGTGTGTACGTGTGTGT
The DNA here is from genome assembly GCF_035609145.1 of Eleutherodactylus coqui. Lineage (NCBI taxonomy): Eukaryota > Metazoa > Chordata > Amphibia > Anura > Eleutherodactylidae > Eleutherodactylus > Eleutherodactylus coqui. The sequence continues at coordinate 174,796,700 of NC_089845.1, forward strand.
ACATGCGCTGTAAAGGTTTACCTGTGCAGTGAATGTACCTGTGTGCACCTGCGCTGTGTGTGTGTAACTGTGTAGCTGTGATGAGTGTGTACCTATGCTTTGTGTGTATCTGTGTTCAGTGTGTACCTGCAGTGTGAGTACTGTTGCTGTTTGCTGGTGTTTACCTGTGCTGTTTGTGTACCAGGCCTGTATAAGTGTACATGTGCTGTGTGTGTACCTGCGCTGTTTGTGTATCTGTACTGTGTATGTACCTTTGTGTACGTGCGCTGTGTGTGTACCTGTGCTGTTTGTGTACTTGCACTGTGTGTGTACCTGTGCTGTCTGTGAACCTGCATTGTGTGTGTACCTATATTGTGTATGTACCTGTGCTGTAAGGCTTGAGGGACAGTTAGGAGGGAAAGCCTCATGGGATCTGGGAGCTTTATGTACATGATGGATGGATGATATGTCACCTTCTATGGAGCCTCATGGGATCTGGGAGCTTTATGTACATGATGGATGGATGATATGTCACTCTCTATGGAGCCTCATGGGATCTGGGAGCTTTATGTACATGATGGATGTATGATATGTCACCTTCTATGGAGCCTCATGGGATCTGGGAGCTTTATGTACATGATGGATGGATGATATGTTACCTTCTATGGAGCCTCATGGGATCTGGGAGCTTTATGTACATGATGGATGGATGATATGTCACTCTCTATGGAGCCTCATGGGATCTGGGAGCTTTATGTACATGATGGATGGATGATATGTCACCTTCTATGGAGCCTCATGGGATCTGGGAGCTTTATGTACATGATGGATGTATGATATGTCACCCTCTATGGAGCCTCATGGGATCTGGGAGCTTTATGTACATGAGGGATGGATGATATGTCACCTTCTATGGAGCCTCATGGGATCTGGGAGCTTTATGTACATGATGGATGGATGATATGTCACCCTCTATGGAGCCTCATGGGATCTGGGAGCTTTATGTACATGATGGATAGATGATATGTCACCCTCTATGGAGCCTCATGGGATCTGGGAGCTTTATGTACATGATGGATGGATGATATGTCACTCTCTATGGAGCCTCATGGGATCTGGGAGCTTTATGTACATGATGGATGGATGATATGTTACCTTCTATGGAGCCTCATGGGATCTGGGAGCTTTATGTACATGATGGATGTATGATATGTCACCCTCTATGGAGCCTCATGGGATCTGGGAGCTTTATGTACATGAGGGATGGATGATATGTCACCTTCTATGGAGCCTCATGGGATCTGGGAGCTTTATGTACATGATGGATGGATGATATGTCACCCTCTATGGAGCCTCATGGGATCTGGGAGCTTTATGTACATGATGGATAGATGATATGTCACCCTCTATGGAGCCTCATGGGATCTGGGAGCTTTATGTACATGATGGATGGATGATATGTCACTCTCTATGGAGCCATGAGGTGATTAGGATCCTTTTAAACTTCTCCCATTTGTCCTCCGTACTGGCATTATTGAGGATGTTGTCCCATTTAATGTTACCGATAGTAGTTCTCAGCTCAACAATATCTGAACAATATCTGAAAGAACCATCACTGTATCTGGAACCTTGTTCTAATGCTCCACATCTCCCTTACAATGTCCTATGACATATCAATGTGTTCTCTTCTATGTCATTAACCCCTAAGGGTAAAATTAAAGCATGTGGACAGGGCCCACGTGACTCTCTAAGACTTTTTTTTAAATTAACTGCATCTAGGGCTTAATTTTGGAATAGGGCAAAGCATCCTCAAAATCCAGAAAAATCCTGCTAGGGCTTATTTCCGCGGTAGGTTTTATCTCCAGGTAAATAGGGTACATGGATCAACAAAGAACCTGGTGCTTGCGGGCACAGACGCATAAACGCCTACAGAGCCCTAACCAGGCATATATTCTCATGCTAATGAGCAAACCAGCAAAGCCACGCCCCTTTACCCATTATGGCTCTGATTATTATAAAGGCCCCATGGTCTGACCCATCCTTAAGGCCCCAAAGTAACATCTAAACAGCTGGACCTCATATGCCGATCTACACACTTCAGGCAATACTTTACCAACTTCCCTAGTAAGCTAAATGTGATAGCAGAGCGTTGATCAGCGGCGTACACTAGCGCCTTACAGCCCCTGATCAGCGGCGTACACTAGCGCCTTACAGCCCCTGATCAGCGGCGTACACTAGCGCCTTACAGCCCCTGATCAGCGGCGTACACTAGCGCCTTACAGCCCCTGATCAGCGGCGTACACTAGCGCCTTACAGCCCCTGATCAGCGGCGTACACTAGCGCCTTACAGCCCCTGATCAGCGGCGTACACTAGCGCCTTACAGCCCCTGATCAGCGGCGTACACTAGCGCCTTACAGCCCCTGATCAGCGGCGTACACTAGCGCCTTACAGCCCCTGATCAGCGGCGTACACTAGCGCCTTACAGCCCCTGATCAGCGGCGTACACTACCGCCCTACAGCCCCTGATCAGCGGCGTACACTACCGCCCTACAGCCGCTGATCAATCGCTCTACCTGAGAAACAGAATTAATAGGTACCAGATAAAAGAAAGCCCGACAATACCTCCACACTGACTATATGAGCCGCAGTGTAAATGTTGGACTCTTCTTCCCTGAATTGCTGCATCCGCAAACAAGACTATTATATAGCAGCGGCATTAATCTCCACCGACCATCTCTGACATCAGTAAGGGGTTATATGTTAGACATGATCTGACTACGGACTAACTCCTCCGACCGGCTCTGACCAACAAGACTATTATATAGCAGCGGCATTAATCTCACCCCGACCATCTGACATCAGTAAGGGGTTATATGTTAGACATGATCTGACTACAGACTAACTCCTCCAACCAGCTCTGACCAACAAGACTATTATAAAGCAGGGCATTAATCTCACGCCGACCATCTCTGACATCAGTAAGAGGTTATATGTTAGACATGATCTGACTACAGACTAACTCCTCTGACCGGCTCTGACTAGCAAGACTATTATATAGCAGCGGCATTAATCTCACAGCGACCATCTGACATCAGTAAGAGGTTATATGTTAGTCCATAGTCAGATGATGTCTAACTCCTGCCGACCGGCTCTGACCAACAAGACTATTATATAGCAGCCGCATTAATCTCACACCGACCATCTGACATCAGTAAGGGGTTATATGTTAGACATGATCTGACTACGGACTAACTCCTCCGACCGGCTCTGACCAACAAGACTATTATATAGCAGGGCATTAATCTCACACCGACCATCTGACATCAGTAAGAGGTTATATGTTAGACATGATCTGACTACGGACTAACTCCTGCCGACCGGCTCTGACCAACAAGACTATTATATAACAGCGGCATTAATCTCACACCGACCATCTGACATCAGTAAGGAGTTATATGTTAGACATCATCTGACTATAGACTAACTCCTCCGACCGGCTCTGACCAACAAGACTATTATATAGCAGCCGCATTAATCTCACAGCGACCATCTCTGACATCAGTAAGAGGTTATATGTTAGACATCATCAGACTACGGACTAACTCCTCCGACCGGCTCTGACCAACAAGACTATTATATAGCAGCCGCATTAATCTCACACCGACCATCTCTGACATCAGTAAGAGGTTATATGTTAGACATCATCTGACTACGGACTAACTCCTCCGACCGGCTCTGACCAACAAGACTATTATATAACAGCGGCATTAATCTCACACCGACCATCTGACATCAGTAAGGAGTTATATGTTAGACATCATCTGACTACGGACTAACTCCTCCGACCGGCTCTGACCAACAAGACTATTATATAGCAGGGCATTAATCTCACAGCGACCATCTGACATCAGTAAGGAGTTATATGTTAGACATCATCTGACTATGGACTAACTCCTCCGACCGGCTCTGACCAACAAGACTATTATATAGCAGCCGCATTAATCTCACACCGACCATCTCTGACATCAGTAAGAGGTTATATGTTAGACATCATCTGACTACGGACTAACTCCTCCGACCGGCTCTGACCAACAAGACTATTATATAACAGCGGCATTAATCTCACACCGACCATCTGACATCAGTAAGGAGTTATATGTTAGACATCATCTGGCTACGGACTAACTCCTCCGACCGGCTCTGACCAACAAGACTATTATATAGCAGCGGCATTAATATCACACCGACCATCTCTGACATCAGTAAGAGGTTATATGTTAGACATGAACTGACTACAGACTAACTCCTGCCGACCGGCTCTGACCAACAAAACTATTATATAACAGCGGCATTAATCTCACAGCGACCATCTGACATCAGTAAGAGGTTATATGTTAGACATCATCTGACTACGGACTAACTCCTCCGACCGGCTCTGACCAACAAGACTATTATATAGCAGCCGCATTAATCTCACACCGACCGTCTGACATCAGTAAGAGGTTATATGTTAGACATCATCTGACTACGAACTAACTCCTCCGAACGGCTCTGACCAACAAGACTATTATATAGCAGCCGCATTAATCTCACAGCGACCATCTGACATCAGTAAGAGGTTATATGTTAGACATCATCTGACTATGGACTAACTCCTCCGACCGGCTCTGACCAACAAGACTATTATATAGCAGCCGCATTAATCTCACAGCGACCATCTGACATCAGTAAGAGGTTATATGTTAGACATCATCTGACTATGGACTAACTCCTGCCGACCGGCTCTGACCAACCATCACTCCATAACCATTATCCACTGATGTGAGCACCTCATGATAACTCCTCCGCTTCCACAAGCTCCCATCACCAAGCTGACTGACCATTAAAGTCACAGATACCAACCATACCTCTAGATCCTGCTTCAGCTCCCTTGACCTCTGCGCATGCGATGTATGGGCCTTCCAGCCACATATCACCACACATGACCTGCGGGAATACCTGCGACCAATAATAATCACCTGTGAAGCCGAACAGGACAGACCTGCTAACCGCTGCCACTGCCTCCATATAATCGTCCTTCATACATAATGTCTGACTAATTAACCCATAACTATACACCCCTGACATTGGCAATTAGAACAACCATCACAATGCTATCAATTAAATACCTAAAAACTCCAACCAAGTACAGGGCCATACCATTTTACCGTTCGCCAGCGGCACCCCAAAATCCTCCATCCTGACCACATGCCCTCTAAAACCTGTGCACCCCTCATTACCCTGAGGCCCCATAAACAACAATCATCTAAGTAATGTATTACACCAACATCAGGGGAATCCTTCCTCCCACCTACTCTAAAAATGAGGATAGTCCTAAATAATAGTAGGATGCCTTAGATCGCATCGGTAACACCAAACCGGAAACCCAAAGGATTAACACCCCAACCAATAAGAAGTTATCCGAATACTGCATCACATGACCCAAGGGCCATAATAAAGCCAATGTAGTCACATGATGCATATCTTACTGCCAGCAGCTCAGGAGCCCCTCAGCATTCAGAGACCACTGCTTGGGGGAAGATAGATGATAAATAACCAGGAGATAAACTCCTTCTGTGGCATCACCCTTAAAGGGGACAACCTCAAAGGGGGGGGGGGGGAAATCAAACTGACCGGCAACTCTGCCCTCATCTGTGTGCTTAGCAATTTAACTACCTCAGGATCATAAACAACTGAAATTAACTTATTAACCCCTTCACAGCAGAGTCCCTTTAACTCATGCACATATAGGCCGTACCGGGAGCCTTCTTTAATGAGCCGGGCCTACTCCCAATATGATGGCCTCACTGGAGTCTTGCCCTATTGCAGGAAATTCTCTACTTCCTGGATGCAAGGAATTTGTACTGATTTCTGACTAAAACAACCATAAATGGATGAGAGCGGCACAATATGAGCCCTCATGTCAGTACCCACACCTCTCCATTACCTCGATCCCATAAATGTAACCACACATCCAGGTAGTGAGGCGCCCCAAGGATGTCTAACAACCACCTAACTAGTTACATCCAGGTAGTGAGGCGCCCCAAGGATGTCTAAGACCACCTAACTAGTTACATCCAGGTAGTGAGGCACCCCAAGGATGTCTAACAACCACCTAACTAGTTACATCCAGGTAGTGAGGCGCCCCAAGGATGTCTAAGACCACCTAACTAGTTACATCCAGGTAGTGAGGCACCCCAAGGATGTCTAACAACCACCTAACTAGTTACATCCAGGTAGTGAGGCGCCCCAAGGATGTCTAAGACCACCTAACTAGTTACATCCAGGTAGTGAGGCGCCCCAAGGATGTCTAAGACCACCTAACTAGTTACATCCAGGTAGTGAGGCGCCCCAAGGAGGTCTAACAACCCCCTAACTAGTTACATCCAGGTAGTGAGGCGCCCCAAGGATGTCTAACAACCACCTAACTAGTTACACAGAGGTAGTGAGGAGCCCCAAGGATGTCTAACAACCCCCTAACTAGTTACACCGAGGTAGTGAGGCGCCCCAAGGATGTCTAACAACCACCTAACTAGTTACACAGAGGTAGTGAGGGCCCCAAGAATGTCTATAAACCACATAACTAGTTACACCGAGGTAGTCAATCATGTACATAAAGCTCCCAGATCCCATGAGGCTCCATGGAGGGTGACATATCATCCATCCATCATGTACATAAAGCTCCCAGATCTCATGAGGCTCCATAGAAAGTGATATATCATCCATTCCTTATGTACATAAAGCTCCCAGATCCCATGAGGCTCCATAGTAGGTGACATATCATCCATCCATCATGTACATAAAGCTCCCAGATCCCATGAGGCTCCATAGAGAGTGACATATCATCCATCCATCAATCATGTACATAAAGCTCCCAGATCCCATGAGGCTCCATGGAGGGTGACATATCATCCATCCATCATGTACATAAAGCTCCCAGATCCCATGAGGCTCCATAGAAGGTGACATATCATCCATCCATCATGTACATAAAGCTCCCAGATCCCATGAGGCTCCATAGAGAGTGACATATCATCCATCCATCATGTACATAAAGCTCCCAGATCCCATGAGGCTCCATAGAAGGTGACATATCATCCATCCATCATGTACATAAAGCTCCCAGATCCCATGAGGCTCCATAGAGAGTGACATATCATCCATCCATCATGTACATAAAGCTCCCAGATCCCATGAGGCTCCATAGAGGGTGACATATCATCCATCCATCATGTACATAAAGCTCCCAGATCCCATGAGGCTCCATAGAGAGTGACATATCATCCATCCATCATGTACATAAAGCTCCCAGATCCCATGAGGCTCCATAGAGGGTGACATATCATCCATCCATCATGTACATAAAGCTCCCAGATCCCATGAGGCTCCATAGAGAGTGACATATCATCCATCCATCATGTACATAAAGCTCCCAGATCCCATGAGGCTCCATACAAGGTGACATATCATCCATCCATCATGTACATAAAGCTCCCAGATCCCATGAGGCTCCATAGAGGGTGACATATCATCCATCCATCCATCCTGTACATAACGCTCACAGATCCCATGAGGCTCCATAGAAGGTGACATATCATCCATCCATCATGTACATAAAGCTCCCAGATCCCATGAGGCTCCATAAAGGGTGAAATATCATCCATCCATCCTGTACATAAAGCTCCCAGATCCCATGAGGCTTTCCCTTCTAACTGTCCCTCAAGCCTTACATGCACTGTTTGTACATGCTCTTTGTCTGTACCTGCTCTTTGTTTGTAGCTGTATGTTGCTGTGTGTACCTGCGCTGTATGTTTACCTATGTTGTGTGGTTACTTGTGCGGTGTATGTAGCTGTTGTACCTGTGCTGTGTGTATTCGTGAGTACCTGCACTGTGCTGTGCTTGTACCTGCATGTACCTGCGTCGTTTGTATACCTGCGCCGTTTGTGTACCTGCGCCGTATGTGTACCTGCGCCGTATGTGTGTGTACCTGCTCTTTGTGTATAGCTGCATTGTTTGTGTTCCTGTGCTGTGTGTACCTTTGTTTTGTGTGTACGTGCGCTGTTTGTGGGTACCTGCACTGTGTTTGTACCTGTGCTGTGTTTGTACCTGTGCTGTGTGTGTGCCGCGCCGCTGTGTGTGTGCCGCCCCGCTGTGTGTGTGCCGCCCCGCTGTGTGTGTGCCGCCCCGCTGTGTGTGTGCCCCCCTGCTGTGTGTGTGCCCCCCTGCTGTGTGCGTGCCTGCACTGTGTGCACCAGTGCAGTGTGTGTACCTGCGCTGTGTGCATATCTGTGCTGTCTGTACCTGCGGAGTGTGTACCTGCAGTGTGAGTACCGGTGCTGGGTGTACCTGTGCTGTGTGCGTTCCTGTGTTTACCTGTGCGGTGTGTGTAACTATATATACCTGTGCTGTGTGTGTAACTGTTTTGTCTGTGAACCTGCGTTGTGTGTGCGACCTGTGCTGTGTATGTATCTGTGTGTACCTGTGCTGTGTGTGTACCTGTGCTTTGTGTGTACCTGCGCTGTGTGTGTAGCTGCATTGTTTGTACCTGTGCTATGTGCGTTTCTGTGTTTACCTGGTCGGTGTGTGTACCTCTGTATATCTGCGCTATGTGTGTACATGTGCAGTGTATGTATTTGAGCTGTGTGTGTACCTGCGTTGTGTGCGTACCTGCGTATACCTGCGCTGTGTACCTGTGTTGTGTGTACTTCCGCTGTGAGTGTACCTGCGTTGCGACTGTACCTGCGTTGTGAGTGTACCTGCGTTCTGTGCGTACCTGCGTTCCGTGCGTGTAGCCGCGTTGTATATGTGTACCTGCAAAGTGTGTTCCTGTACTCTGCGTGTATCTGCTCTTTGTATGTATCTGAGCTGTGTGTGTACCTGCGCTGTGTGTGTACCTGTCCTGTGTGTAACTACACTGTAAGTGTGTACCTGTGCTGTGTGTACCTGTGTAAGCCTGTGCTGTGTGTGTACCTTTTCTGTGTGTATACTTGTGTTGTGTGTATCTGCGCTGTGTGTATCTCTGCGTACCTGTGCTACATGTGTGTGAACCTGCTCTGTGTACATGCGCTGTATGTACCTCCGCTGTGTGTGTACCTGCACTATGTGTGTGTCACGGAACTGGGGACCGGGTACTGGAAGTCCCTGAAAGCTACCAGCAACCCCTGTCCCTACCTACTTGCCCCCCTGGCCTAGGCCCCAGGGCGACAACTGGGCGGCGGTCCCTATACTCACTAGGGAAGCGTGGCAGGGGGCAGACTTACAAACAAATACCGAGACAAACAGACACAGAGGCAAGTCAGGAAGTCCGGGTCGGCAACAGGAGAATAAGCGGTACCAGGGATCAGGCGAGGTCAGGTCCAAAAGCAGGGGGTCACAACGGGCGATCAGATGAGACCAATGCGGGTGTAGCCTGGAGACAAACATACACTGGCAATGCTGGAAGGAAGCAGGCACGTTTAAATGCTGTCAGAACTCCTGCCCCAGCAGCTGATTGGGGTGGGGAGCCTGCCAGCAGCCAGACCTAAGTCAGAGTGCAGAGACCCAGACATCCAGCAACGAGTGCAGAACGCTGATAGAATGTCATGGCAACAGGGACAGCATCGCCGCATTCCCAGCAACCCGATTACCCGGGCGTTGCCTCCTGAGCACAGGAGCGTGCGACCGGAGCCAATGTCCAGGACCCCAGCGGCCAGGGGAGGTCCCCAAGACCGGGGCTCCCCTGAGCCGCACCCGATCAGCTTGGGTGATAGGATCGGTGGTGCGGGTGCAGAGACCCTGAGAGCAGGCAGTCCTGACAGTAACCCCCCCCCCTTCTACGGGGGGACACCAGACCCCCACGACCTGGAGCAGGCTTGAGAGGAAAGGCCCTGTGGAATAATCGGACCAGACGTGGGGCATGAACATCCCTGGCAGGGACCCTCGTCCGTTCCTCCGGGCCGAACCCTCTCCAGTGGACCAGATACTGTATGAAGCCCCGAACCCGCCTGGAGTCAACAATTCTCTCCACCTCAAATTCTAATTCCCCTTGCACCAGTGTAGGGTGGGTCACAGGTGGGCACAACTGGAGTCACATATCTTTTTAACAAGTCTTTATGGAAGACGTTGTGGATCTTCCAAGATGCAGGAAGGGATACTTTATATGCCACTGTGTTAACCACCTGAGAGATCGTGAATGGACCAACAAGACGTGGAGCGAGTTTTAAGGACGGAACCTTAAGTTTCAAATTTTTGGAAGATAGTAACACCTGCTCCCCACCACAAACGGTGCAGAAATAGTGCGTCTTTTATTCGACTACCTAAGTAGTATCTCCTGGGAACCCTGAAGGTTCTTACGAACCTGGGCCCAAACTGTGCACAGTTCATCAGTCGAGGTATTAGCAGACGGAGTGTCAGAAATGGAAGGAGTAGAGAATATAAACCGGGATGGAAACCATAATTATAAAAGAACGGTGAGACTTGGGAAGACGAGTTACCATGGTTATTGATGGCAAATGCGGCGAGAGGTAAGTAGTTGGCCCCTTGCAAACAATGTTTAGCCAGGCACGAGTGTTTAGAAGAGAGGCGTTCTGGATACTAACGCTGAATACCAGATACCCAAGGGGCAGGGATTTTAAAACTGACCTCCTCTATATATACTAACTTGCATAAACTAATTGAGCAATAACCTAATTAATCTCCATATGCAGTTTCAATCTGTCTTCATATATAAGCAGATTTTTTACATAAAACTAGCTTACCCGTCGCACGTTGCTGCGAAGACAGACAGACATACATACATTTTTATATATCTAGATAACAACCAATCACAGCACAGCTTTCATGTTACCTCAGCGGTATAATATATAACAACCAATCACAGCGCAGCTTTCATGTTACCTCAGTGGTATAATATATAACAACCAATCACAGCGCAGCGTTCGTGTTACCTCAGTATAATATATAACAACCAATCACAGCGCAGCGTTCATGTTACCTCAGTATAATATATAACAACCAATCACAGCGCAGCTTTCATGTTACCTCAGTATAATATATAACAACCAATCACAGTGCAGCTTTCATGTTACCTCAGTATAATATATAGCAACCAATCACAGCACAGCTTTCATGTTACCTCAGCAGTATAATATATAACAACCAATCACAGCGCAGCTTTCATTTTACCTCAGCATTCCCAATATCCAGCAGTTGTTTAGTGATACGTTCGGCGGATGTATCATTTTGTAGTTGAACACGCCTCCCGTTGCTCGTAATGCCTTTTGCTTTCGTGCTTGAGATGGAAATCAAACGATCTTTGTCTGGGGGGCATAACTGTCGACGACGCTCGCACGCCCCCACCTATCGTAGGATAGTTGTACTATGCCAGTAATCTTCCCAGGGGTGTACTCAACAACTTCCCAAAGTGTCATGGCGATCGGATGAATGGTGTAGTAATGCATAAAGGACAGACAGACATACATTCATTCATATATATAGATGACAGCGGGAAATGAGAGAATTAGATTCCATACGTAAAATTTGGACGCTAATTGCTTAGCGCTTAGAATTGAATAATCGAATTGGGACCCATTAACTTTTCCTATTTATGACATAATCAATGCTCGTGCCAAATTTCAAGTTTCTATGACATTGGGAAGCGAGAAAATTAAATTCCGTACGTAAAATTTGAACGCTAATTCTTTTGCGCATAGAATTGAATAATCGAATTGGGACCCACTAACTTTTCCTATTTATGACATAATCAATGCTCGTGCCAAATTTCAAGTTTCTATGACATTGGGAAGCGAGAAAATTAGATTCCGTACGTAAAATTTGGACGGTAATTCTTTTGCGCTTAGAATTGAATAATCGAATTGGGACCCACTAACTTTTCCTATTTATGACATAATCAATGCTCGTGCCAAATTTCAAGTTTCTATGACATTGGGAAGCGAGAAAATTAGATTCCGTACGTAAAATTTGGACGGTAATTCTTTTGCGCTTAGAATTGAATAATCGAGTTGGGACCCATTAGCTTTTCCTATTTATGGCATAGTCAATGCTTGTGCCAAATTTCAAGTTTCTATGACATCAGGAAGTGAGAGAATTAGATTCCGTATGTAAAATTTGGACGCTAATTCTTTGGCACTTAGAATTGAATAATCGAGTTATGACCCATTAAGTTTTCCTATTTATAACATAATCAATGCTCATGGCAAATTGCATGTTTCTACGACATCGGGAAGTGAGAGAATTAGTGGCAATGATGGAAATCGAACGAGCTACGTGGGGGGGGGGCGTAACTGTCGACGACGCTCGCACGCGCACCATTTATCATAGCATAGTTGTACTATGCCTATAATCTTCCCAGCAGTGTACTCAACAACTTCCCAAAGTGTCATGGCGATCGGATGAATGGTGTAGTAGCGCATAAAGGACAGACAGACATACATTCAATTTTATATATAGATTATATCAATTAATCCTTTGTCCCAATATTAAAATATCAATCATTATAAAAATGTTCATGGAATCACATCTGATAAAAATAGTGGATGGCTAAAGCGCTTCTGCACATTTATAAATCGGATCTGTTTCCATGTAATAACATGCAGTGATTCTTGTTCTATTATAAGATATTAACCAGTTATCCTCCAAATATTGATGGAACCATATGTGTATATTGTAGTGAGGGGGAGGATAGCATTGACTGCTTTCTGGTCAGTTCGTATGGGGAGAGACTGACAGAAAGATTTAGTCTGGCTACTAGGCATAGTAAGGGTTAAAATTCACAGTTTGGTTTTAATCAGTTAATAAGCCTAAGGCTTTGTAAAGGTTTGTGAACAGAGTGCATGTAGAGGTGATCGAGGCTCTTGTTAGAGCTGAAACCGCTCCTTGTTTTTCTGTGAATATGCACAATTTTTAAACAATAAAGCAGCCGGTTTGTCACCCCAGAGCCGCCCCTTCTATGGAAGCAGTTGGCCACTGACACTGGTTATCAGAAACAAAAAGTCGCAGGTCCTCGATCAATTCTTGATTCATGCGTTCAGTTTGTCCGTTGGACTCAGGATGGAATACAGACGAAAAGGACAAATTAATATTTAGATTCTTGCAGATAGCTCGCCAGAAGCGAGCAACAAACTGTACCCCTCTATCCGAGACAATATCCTCCGGAATCCCATGCAATCGAACCACCTCCTTGATAAATATTTCAGATACTAATTTGGCATTAGGTAGTTTGGCTAGCGGAACGAAATGTGCCATCTTGGTGAAACGATCGACTATGACCCAAATGACAGTGTTCCCAAGCAAGGGAGGCAAATCAGTTATAAAGTCCATGGACAGATGGGACCATGGCCTAGATGGAATGGGCAAAGGGAGAAGAGGACCCTCAGGACATCTCCTGAGACTCTTCCCCCTGGCGCAAACCGGACATGCCATCACAAAAGACCGGACATCTCTGGCCCAGTGAGGCCACCAATAAATTCTTGACAGTAATTCCTGAGTACCCCTGATACCAGGGTGCCTAGCTAGGACAAAAGCATGTGTCTCCTCTAGTACTTTCAACCTCAAGGACAAGGGGACAAATAGTTTGCCTTCCGGAAGGGCTTCAGGGGCAGATTGTTGAGCAGCATGTATCAGGGGTGAAAGGTCAGAGGGGACAGCAGCGAGAACCACCCCGGGGGAGAGAATACTCTCGGGCTCAGATTCTGCAGGTTCCGGGGTACCAAAACTTCTAGACTAGGCATCATCTTTAACATTTTTTGAGCTGGGTCTGTAAGTCACTACAAAATTGAACCGTGAAAAGAACAGGGCCCAGCGGGCTTGTTGAGCATTCAACCTCTTGGCGGAGTCTAGATACACGAGGTTTTTGTGGTCTGTAAGTACAGTGATTTGATGGAGAGCTCCTTCCAGGAAATGCCTCCATTCCTCAAATGCCCATTTAATAGCTAGTAACTCCCGGTTACCTATGTCGTAATTTCGTTTTGTGGAGGAGAATTTTCTGGAAAAGTAGGCACAAGGCCTAAGGTTTGTGAGTGCGGAGGTGCCTTGGGACAGTACCGCTCCAACTCCAAACTCGGAGGCGTCTACCTCCACCACGTATGGACTGGATAGATCATGTTGGACGAGGACGGGCGCTGAAGAGAAAGCAGCCTTCAGGGTAGAGAAGGCCGCAAGAGCATCTGGAGACCAATTACTCACATCCGCCCCCTTTCTGGTGAGATCCGTTAAAGGCTTAGCCACCACAGAGAAGTTCTTAATGAACTTACGATAATAATTAGCAAACCCCAGGAAGCGCTGCAGGGCTTTTAGGGTAACTGGCTGAGCCCATTCCGTGATAGCTTTCACCGCATCTGAATATCACACAATGTAATTATATATCCCAGGAATTATATTTTCTGAACACCGAAAACACATTTTTTTAAGTTTCGCAAACAATTTTTTCGCCCTGAGGCGAGTCAGCACGGTTCGTACCTGGACACAGTGTGTCTCCCAGTCAGGGGAGAAAATCAGGATGTCATCCAGGTATATCACGACAAACACACCCATGATATCCTGGAAAATCGAATTCATATACTCTTGGAAAATCGCTGGAGCATTACACAACCCAAAAGGCATAACAAGGTATTCAAAGTGGCCCAGAGGTGTATTGAAAGCTGTCTTCCACTCATCCCCTTCCCGAATACTGAGCCCCGGAAACCTGATTGAGGAGGTCGGTGATGAGAGGAAGAGCATATTGATTTCTGATTGTTATCTGGTTGAGCTCTCTGTAATCAATACAGGGCCTGAGACCCCCGTCCTTCTTCTCAACGAAGAAAAACCCGGCGCCCACAGGAGACTCCAAGGGTCGAATGTGTCCCTTGGTCAAACTGTCCTGAATATAGTCCTTCATGGACTCCCTCTCAGGAACAGTTACGTTGTAGATCCGACCCTTAGGGAGTTTAGCACCTGGGATCAGATCAATCTTGCAATCAAATTCTCTATATGAGGAGGCAAAACTTCAGAGAGTTGTTTGGAGAAAACATCAGAAAAGTCAGCAATATAGTCTGGTAACTCGACCCCCTCCAAAACAGAAGTATCCAAATTCACCGGATTCATGTGATTGGTACAGTGGGACCCCCACTTGACCAGCTCCAGCGTGTTCCAATTAATAATGGGATTGTGTTCACTTAACCAAGGGAGCCCTAAGACTATGTCCACCGACAAGTCTTTCATAACGAGGAAGGTGCAAGTCTCAGTATGCAGGGCTCCGAATTTCAACTTTGGGGTAACAAAATTGACGAGGCCGGCATACAAGGGAGTGGAATCTACCCCTGCAACCTGAATAGGAGGATATAAAAGTAGCAAGGAACCAAAAATCTGAGCCACAAAATCAAAATTCACAAAGTTTGCTGCTGCCCCAGAATCAACAAAAGCTTGTCCTGCACGAGAGAAGGAACGGAACTCTAAAATGCAGGGCAAGAACATTTTAGACACAACTGGGAGTACCTGAGCCCCTAGACAGTCCTCCCGACAACTGCCTAGGAGCGGAAGTTTCTTCTGCCAAGGTTTTTTCCTGCAGGTAGCGATGCGATGACCAGACTCTCCGCAATACAAACAAAGGTCTTTCTTTAACCGATATTCCCTTCGCTGTTTAGGTGACATTGTCCCCAATTCCAGGGGTTCAGCGGAGGGAGGTGAAGTTGTAGGTCTTACAGCGGAAATGGGGGGGGAGGCCGGGTGGACCAGGCTGGACCAAGCAGATCGTCTGGCCCTCAGACGCCGGTCTGCTCCGATGGCTTACGACATTGCTTGTTCCAGGGTACCAGGCTCAGGCTGGGCCACCAGCAGATCCTTTAGGTCTTCAGATAGACCGGTCAAGAACAAGTCCTTGAGGGCTGAGTCGTTCCACCCCGACTCAGTGCAGTGCTGTCTGAATTGGGAACAATAATCTTCTGCCACCTTCCGACCCTGGCGCAAGGACAACAGTTGAGCGACAGCGTAGGCAGCACGGTTGGGTTCATCATAGATCTGGCCCAGAGCAGAGAAAAACGTGTCTAAAGACTGTCATGAGGGAGAGTCAGGGGGTAAGGAGAATGCCCAGTTTTGAGGTTCTCCTCTCAGTCGGGTAATCACGATGCCCACCCTTTGGTATTCAGTGCCAGACGAGTGGGGTCGCAAATCAAAAAACAGTTTACAGCCTTCCCGGAATGAGAAAAACTGCTTCCTTTCCCCAGAAAAGAAATCTGGCAGCATGGCCTGAGGCTCAGAGATAGTCGCCAGCACCGAGGAAGGCTGAACCTGAGCTTTAGCCAACACCTGTTCCTGGTGCTCCAAGCGGGAAGTCAGGTCCTGTGCCAGGTTAGTCAGAGCCTGGACCTGGTTTGCCAAGGCCGACACGGCCTCCATAGAAGCGGTAAACGTAATCAGTCGGACGAAAAAGTCTGACCCTTGGGCCGGGCAGTGTAACTGTCATGGAACTGGGGTCCGGGTACTGGAAGTCCCTGAAAGCTACCCGCAACCCCTGTCCCTACCTACTTTCCCCCCTGGGCTAGGCCCCAGGGCGACAACTGGGCGACTGGCGACTGTCCCTATACTCACTAGGAAAGCGGGGCAGGGGGCAGACTTACAAACAAATACAGAGACAAACAGACACAGAGGCAAGTCAGGAAGTCCGGGTTGGCAACAGGAGAATACGCGGTACCAGGGATCAGGCGAGGTCAAGGTCAGGTCCAAAAGCAGGGGGTCACAACGGGAAAGCAAATCAGAATAATCAGATCAGGAGCGTGCGACCAGAGCCAATGTCCAGGACCCCGGCGGCCAGGGGAGGTCACCAAGAAAGGGATTCCCCTGCGCCTCACCCGATCAGCTTGGGTGATAGGATCGGTGGTGCAAGTGTGGAGACCCTGAGAGCAGGTGGTCCTGACAGTGTGCACCTGTGATGTGTGTGTAGCTACACTGTGTGTATGTACCTGCACTGTGTGTGTGTACTTGTGTGTGTGTGTGTATACCTGTGCTGTGTGTGTGTACCAGCGTTGTCTGTGTGTATCAGCGCTGTGTGTACCTGCATTGTGTATGTGTACCGGCGCTGTTTGTACCTGCACTGTTTATGTACCTGTGCTGTGTTTGTACATGTGTTTTGTTTGCACATGCGCTGTGTTTGTACCTGCTCCTTGTATGTAGCTGCGCTGTGTGTACCTGTGCTTTGCATGTACCTGCGCTGTATCTGTGTACCTGCGCTGTATATGTACTTGTGCTGTGTGGGTACCTGGACTGTGTTTGTACCTCTGTGTACCTGCGCTGTGCTTGAACCTGTGTTGTATGTGCACCTGTGCCGTGTGTGCATCTGTGCCGTGTGTGTGCCCCCCTGCTGTATGTGTACCAGCGCTGTGTGTCTACCTGTGCTGTGTGTGTGTACCAGCGCTGTGTGTGTATCTGTGCTGTGTGTGTACCAGTGCTGTTTGTGTACCAGTGCATGGTGTCTGTAACTGTGCTGTGTGTGTATCCCTGTGTACCTGCGCACAGTGTGCATCTGTGCTATGTGTGTACTTGTGTGTACCTGTCCTGTGTATGAACCTGCACTGTGTGTACCTGTGCACTGTTTGTACCTGTGTTGTGTGTGTACCTGCACTGTGTGTGTACCTGTGCTGTGTGTACCTGCGCTGTCTTTGTACCTGTGTGTACCTGCGCTGTTCGTGTACCTGTTTTGTGTGTGTACCTGTGCTGTGTGTGTTCCTGCACTGTGTGAATGTACCCACGCTGTGTGGGTACTTGCAATGTGTATGTACCTGTGCTGTGTGTATACCTACGCTGTGTGTACCTGTGCTATGCTGTGTGTGCCTGCGCTGTGTATGTGTACCTGCTCTGTGTAGTTGTACCTGTGCTGTGTATGCAACTGTGTGTACCTGCGTTCTGTGTGTGTGTACCTGTGCTGTATGTGTACCTACATTCAGTGTCTATCTGCACTGTGTTTGTGTACCTATGTGTACCTGTGTGTACCTGCGTTCTGTATGTTTACCTGCAGTGTGAGTACCGGTGCTGTGTATACCTGTGCTGTGTGTGTGCCTGTGTTTACCTGTGCAGTGTGTGTACCTGCGTTGTGTGTGTGTGTATACCTGTATATACCTGTGCTGTGTGTGTGTACTTGCACTGTGTGCATACCTGTGCTGCCTATGAACCTGTGCTGTGTGTGTATCTGTATGTACCTGCATTGTGTGTCTGTACTGGTGCACTCTGTCCCTTTGCTGTGTGTGTACCTGTGTTGTGGATGTACCTGCGCAGTGTGTGTAACTGTGTTGTGTGTGTACCTGTGTATACCTGCACTGTGTGTGTACCTGTGTGTACCTGTGTATACCTGCACTGTGTGTGTACCTGTGTGTACCTGCGCTGTGTGTGTACCTGTGTGTTGTGTGTGTACCTGCGCTGTGTGTATGTACCTGTGCTGTGTGCCTGTGCTGTGTGTGTATCTGTGTGTACCTGTGCTATGTGTGTCCCTGCATTGTGTATGTGTACCTGCGCTGTGTGTACATGTGCTGTGTGTGTATCTGTGCTGTGTGTGTACTTGTGCTGGTTTGTGTACCAGCGCAGTGTGTGTAACTGCGCTGTGTGTGTATCTCTGTGTACCTGTGCATGGTGTGCACCTGTGCTGTGTGTGTATTCATGTGTACCTATGCTGTGTGTGTGTACCTGTGCTCTGTATGTACCTGCGGTGTGTATGTACCTGCGCTGTGTTTTTACCTGTGTGTACCTGCGCTGTGCGTGTACCTGTGTTTTGTGTTTACCTGTGCTGTGCGTACCTGTACTGTGTGTCTTCCTGCCCTGTGTATGTGTACCTGTGTGTACCTGCGCTTTATAGGTGTACCTGTGCTGTGCATGTAACTGTGTGTACCTGTGTGTACCTGTGCTGTGTGCGTGTACCTGTGCTGTGTGTACCTGCGTTCTGTATGTGTACCTGCAGTGCGAGTACCGTTGCTGTGTGTACCTGCGCTGTGTGTGTGCCTGTGCAGTATGTGTACGTATACCTGTATATACCTGTGCTGTGTGTTTGTACTTGCACTGTGTGCATACCTGTGATGCATTGTGTGTCTATACTGGTGCACTGTGTCCCTTTGCTGTGTGTGCACCTGCGCTATGTGTGTAACTGTGTGTTTCTGCGCTGTGTGTGTGTACCTATGTGAACCTGTGCTGTGTGTACATGTGTGTACCTGTGCTATGTGTGTAGCTGTACTGTGTATGTACCTGTGCTGTCTGTGAACCTGCATTGTGTGTGTGTACCTACACTGTGTGTTCCTATGAGTACTTGTGCTGTGTGTGTGTATCTGTGTGTACCTGTGCTGTGTGAGTGTAACTCTGTGTACCTGTGTGTACCTGTTTTGTGTGTGCACCTGCCCTGTGTTTGTACCTGCGCTGTGTATGCACCTGTGCCTTGTGTGTATATGTTTTTGTACCTGTGCTGTGTGTGTGTGTGTACTTGTACTGTGTTTGTACCTGCACTCTGTGTGTATCTGTGTGTACCTGCACTATGTTTGCACCTGTGCATTGTGTGTCTGTACTGGTGCAGTGTGTCCCTTTGCTGTGTGTGTACCTGTGTTGTGTATGTACCTTCGCTATGTGAGTACCTGTGTGTACCTACGCTGTGTGTGTACCTGTGTTGTGTATGTACCTGCTCTGTGTGTGTAACTGCTTTGTGTGTGTACCTGTGCGTACCTACACTGTGTATGTACCTGCGCTGTGTGTGTACCTGTGCTGTGTGTGTACCTGCACTCTCTGTGTGTACCTGCTTTGTGTGTGTACCTGCGCTGTGTGTGTACCTGTGCTGTGTGTATACCTGCACTGTGTGTGTACCTGCACTCTCTGTGTGTACCTGCGCTGTGTGTGTATATGTGCCCTGTGTACCTGTGGACTGTGTGTACCTGCGCTGTGTGTTTACCTGCTGTGTGAGTAGTGTTGCTGTGTGTACCTGTGCTGTGTGAGTTCCTGTGTTTACCTGTGCGGTGTGTGTACCTGCATTGTGTGTAACTATATATACCTGTTCTGTGTGTGTGTACTTGCACTGTGTGTGTACCTGTTCTGTCTGTAAACCTGCGCTGTGTGTGTGTACCTGTGCAGTGTGTGTACCTGTGCTGTGTATGTGTACCTGTGCTGTGTGTTTGTACCTGCGCTGTGTGTGTACCTGCACTGTTTTTGTACCTGCACTGTTTTTGTACCTGCACTGTGTTTGTACCTGTGCTGTGTTTGTACATGCGCTGTTTGTACCTGCTTTTTTGTATGTAGCTGCACTCTGTGCACCTGTGCTTCGTGTGTACCTGCGCTGTGTGTGTACCTGCGCTGTGTATGTACCTGTGCTGTGTGCGTACCTGCACTGTTTATGTACCTGCGCTATGTTTGTACCTCTGTGTACCTGTGTTGTGCGTGCACCTGTGCTGTGTGTGCCTGCACTGTGTGTTCCCTCCTGCTGTATGTGTACCTGCGCTGTGTGTTTACCTGTGCTGTATGTGCACCTGTGTCATTTTTGCACCTGTGCCGTGTGTGTACCTGCGCTGTGTGTGTACATGCGCTGTGTGTGTATCTGTGCTGTGTGTACCTGCAGAGTGTGTACCTGCTCTGTGTGTACCTGCGCTGTGTACCTGTGCTGTGGGTGCCTGTGTATACCTGCGCTGTATAGGTGTACCTGCACTGTGTATGTGTACGTGTATAACCCTGTGCTGTGTGTACCTACACTGTGTGTGTTCCTGTGTGTCACTGCGCTGTGTATGTGCCTGCACTCTGTGTATGTACCTGTGCTGTGTATGTAGCTTTGTGTACCTGTGCTGTGTGTGTGTGTACCTGTGCTGTGTGTGTACCTGTGCTGTGTGTACCTGCGCTGTGTGTGTACTGGTGCAGTGTGTACCTGTGTTGTGTGTGTACCTGCGCTGTGTGTGTACTGGTGCAGTGTGTACCTGTGTTGTGTGTGTACCTGCGCTGTGTGTGTACTGGTGCAGTGTGTACCTGTGTTGTGTGTGTACCTGTGCTGTGTGTGTACCTGCATTGTGTGTGTGTACTGGGGCAGTGTGTACCTGAGCTGTGTGTGTACCT
Organism: Eleutherodactylus coqui; assembly: GCF_035609145.1. NCBI lineage: Eukaryota > Metazoa > Chordata > Amphibia > Anura > Eleutherodactylidae > Eleutherodactylus > Eleutherodactylus coqui. The sequence continues at coordinate 174,817,753 of NC_089845.1, forward strand.
GTGTTGTGTTTACCTGTGTTGTGTATGTACCTGCGCTGTGTGTGTACCTGTGTATACCTGCGCTATGTGTGTACCTGCATTGTGTATGTGTACCTGCGGGGTATGTGTATCTGTGTTGTGTGTATTCATGTGTTGTGTGTGTACCTGCATTGTGTGTGTATATCTGCGTACCGGTGCTACATGTGTATGTACCTGTGTATGTGTGTGTACCTGCGTGAACCTGCGCTGTTTGTACTTGCGCTGTGTGTGTACCTGCACTGTGTGTGAACCAGTTAGTACATTTGCTGTGCATGAACCTGCGCTGTGTATGTTTACCTGTCCTGTGTGTAAATGCACTGTAAGTGTGTACCTTTGCTGTGTATGTGCCTGTGCTGTGTCTGTGTAGCTAAGCTGTGTGTGTAACTATTCTTTGTGTGTACTTTCACTGTGTGTGTACCTGTGCTCTGTGTACCTGCGGTGTGTGTGTACATGTGCTGTGTGTGTAGCTGTGCTGTGTGTGTTCCTGTGTGTACATGTGCTGTGTGTGTACCTGCGCTGTGTGTGTACCTGCGTTGTGTGTGTGTAATTGCACTGTGTGTGTGTAGCTGTGCTGTGTGTGTACCTGTGCTGTGTGTGTACCCGTGCTCTGTGTGTATCTGCACTGTGTGTGTACCTGCGTTGTGTATGTGTACCTTTGCTGTGTATGTGTACCTGTGCTGTGTGTGTACCTGCCTTGTTTATGTGTACCTGCGTTGTGTATGTGTACCTGTGCTGTGTGTGTACCTGCACTGTTTTTGTACCTGCGCTGTGTTTGCACATGCGCTGTTTGGACCTGCTTTTTGTATGTAGCTGCTCTTTGTATGTAGCTGCACTTGTGCTTTGTGTGTACCTGCGCTGTGTATGTACCTGTGCTGTGTAGGTACTTGCACTGTTTATGTACCTGCGCTATGTTTGTGCCTCTGTGTACCTGCGCTGTGCGTGTACCTGTTTTGTGTGTGCACCTGTGCCGTGTGTGCACCTGTGACGTGTGTGCCAGTGCTGTGTGTGCCCCTCTGCTGTATGTGTAGCTGCACTGTGTGTCTACCTGTGCTGTATGTGCAACTGTGTCGTGTTTGCACCTGTGCCGTGTGTGTGCCTGCACTGTGTGTGTACATGTGCTGTGTACCTGCGCTGTGTGTACCTGTGTATACCTGCGCTGTATAGGTGTACCTGCAGTGTGTATGTGTACCTGTATAAACCTGTGCTGTGTGTACCTGCACTGTGTGTGTTCTTGTGTGTCACTGCGCTGTGTATGTACCTGGGCTGTGTATGTACCTGCACTGTGTGTGTACCTGTGCTGTGGGTACCTGCGGTGTGTGTACCTGTGCTGTGTGTACCTGTGTATACCGGCGCTGTATAGGTGTACCTGCAGTGTGTATGTGTACCTGTATAAACCTGTGCTGTGTGTACCTGCACTGTGTGTGTTCTTGTGTGTCACTGCGCTGTGTATGTACCTGCAGTGTGTGTACCTGTGCTGTGTTTCTGTACCTCTATATACCTGCGCTGTGTGTGTTCCTGTGTGTACCTATGCTGTGTGTGTACCTGTGTCGTGGATGACCTTTGGGGGTCCACGGAATGATCAATGGGAATGTTTGCACCCTTTCAAATTAATCATAAATGGTTTGTGCGCACAAGAAGATATCACACTGACACAAGTTAAGCATATGAAAACGTCCCCATTTCTGTTTTATTAGTGGGCACGTAGCCCCTTTTATAGAGCTTAACATATCTGCCCTTTTTGGGCAGGCCAAAGATTGCATAGATAAAACGTATTGATTGATTATTGGAAAAGCTTCTTGAGATTCTTCCTTCATCTGGTCAACTGTTATTCTTGAGCTTGCCAGTCACATGGCATCAGTCAGGAGGGGGCAAGATGAGATGAGTGAGTTGGCTTAGGTACCACGTGAGGATGATCCGGTATGATTAGAGGCTATCACTTGGATTATTAGCATAAATTTCTTGTAAACTTTTCACCATCACTGGAGAAACTCGCAGATGACCAATGTCCTCGGGCCCTTTTGACCATAGAGTAGCAGGGATCCTTGCTTTGACTTCCTCCGGTATTGTCTTCTGTACATCTTGAGAGACCATAAGGAAAGGTTCCGAGGCAAGCGTCATCTGGTCGTCTTCGGATAGAGGAGAGGTAACCGTTATGTCACCGTCTTCAGTATAGGAAATTGCTCCCAATAGGTTAAGATGTGAAGTCTTGTGGACCACAAATCTTGCCAGGATATTCTATATGCCGATGGGGAGTGGCTTGCTTAGTGGGTTTGAAGAGGGTCTTCCACCTACTCCCACAGTTAGTATGGTCCTATCATCCAGCAGATGTTTGAAAGGAAAATCATCAGCGCGAATGATGCTCTTGGCTGCACCAGTGTCCAGTGGAAAAGTAGTTGGTTTCCCTGCGATGGAAAGAGTCACTTGGGCTTGGGGTCCGGTATTATCAACTGCAGGTCTCTGCTGGAAAGAGACCATACTGGACACAGGCTTGCCAGCATCCTAGTAGGATGGGCCATGGTAAGATATCGGAGATGGTGGAGGTGGAGGCGGGAAACCATCAAAAGGAGAGAGCGCAGGTGGTGTTGGAACGGTTTGTATTCTGGCCTGATTAGAATGTTTGCAATGTTTGGTGGGGCACGGCAATTTTTCCTGAAATGCCCTTGGCGATCACAATTATAACACTTTAGTTCTGCAGGTCCATGTTGTGTGGAGCTGCCATTGCCACCATGACAGGGGTAGGCCCGTTACCTGCTACTCCCTTTGCAACGGGTAGCAGGATGTCGATGGTTAAGATTTTGAATTCAGGCTTCGCTGCCATCAGTCCCTTTCTGATTGGGTCTCGTAAGCCAGAAACGAATGCAGTGGAAAGCATCAGTTGGTGTGTCCTGACTTGTGAAGCAAATCTGAGATCATCAAAGAGTTGGATGAGGCGACCATAGAACTTGTCGAATGATTCTCCTTTTTCTTGGGTCACATCCTGGAGTGTGATGGCTTGCTCTGCCAGCCTGTCTTGCGCCCAGACCCTCACTTGTCTGCAGAATTCCTCCCCAGAGGCATAGGTTGTCTCCGGTGCAGCATTTGTGGTAGTTAGGTAAAGGGCTTTCTGGATGACTGACCAGTACGTGTCTCCTGCCTTTACTTCCATCAAGGCTTGTAAGTCTTTCCAGGTGGCTGAATAATTACGCTGAATCCTGACCAACTTTCGGAAGAAAGACATGGGGTGTTTCTCTGGATCTGGTAGTCCGGCCTGTAGGGTGGTAGCTTGGCTTGGAGTAAAAGTAACGTGTAGAAGAGGGGCATCTGCCGGTACAAAAGGGGGTATGGGGTGCCAGTTGAGGTGTAAGTTGGGGTGCTACGAATTGGCGCTCATCTGGTGTAAGGGAATCCTGGGATCCATAAAAGTCATCTTGCGGTGGAGACATGAAATGGACCTTGGGGGTAGATGAATTGGGAGGTGCAAAGTCAAGTTGTTCTTGCATACTTGTGCGAGCAACTTGGCTCTTACGTGAGTTAAGTTTCAGCAACAGGAACTGTTCTTCTGTCTCCCCTGAGACTACCGCTGGGTGGTGCTTTGGAATGGCACCATAATTTTTATTAGCTGGAGCGCCAGTATTCCGGCGTCGCACTGGTCTCTGAGAATGTGGTCGGGCTCGGAATGGTCCTCCAGACTGGGTGACTCCTGTTGCCCCATCGCTATCTTCCCCCTGATCTCCGTTTTCACCTTCTACTTCATCATAGTCACCCACAGGCCCTTTGGTCGGTAAATCCGGAAACAGAGGAGTAGCTTGTCTCTGGGCTTGTAACATGTAGTGATCTATCACTGGGTATAGTGGAGATATGGCAGGTGTATTGTGCCTTCTGGGTGTACCAACATGGCCACCATTAGAAATGAATGGCTGTGTACGACGCCTCTGGGGTGTACCAACATGGCCGCCAGAGGAAGTGACAGTGGAATGCATATTGGAACATCCAGTAGTTCCGGTGACGTGATCAGAGGAAACTGCAGCTCTGGATGCAGGAAATGCGTGCTCAGTGTAGGATACAGGAAGTGTGAACTCATTCGTATCTCCCAGTGGGCAAGGAGCACCACAGCTCAGGCACACTTCCCTTTGTTTTGGATTTTGGACACTGTAGACTGGGCATGTCCAATATGGTAAGCCTTCTGGGTAGGGGGCGGTGCTGAGAGGGACTTAAGGAGTGGAGTTACAGAAGTACAATGTTCATGATACACATAACATTCATATTTTCCACAATCTCTCTCCTCCTCTACCCAGTTTTCTTCATGTATAGTCCTCCCTACGCATTACCAGCCCTCTGCAGCGGAGAACAGCTTTTTGTCATGTAACATGCCTCGCTTGTCCCTTATCAATATTCTCCACTTGTAACCGCCCACCAGGGCTGGGCTTCCAGCCCCCTATTGTACATAATTGGGTCCATTTACGGGAACAGTGCTTCCCTTCCCTCTCCGCTACTAGATCACATGCCCGCCGGCCCTTATTGTTACTTGGCTTGTTTCCCACTCTTTAGCTCCTCCGATCAACTTGGATCTATGCTCAACTCGCCGTAATTTGTTCAATTTTTATTCTATTTGCTAGTTTATCTACTCCGGGACTGCTGAGTGCAGTTGTTGTAATGCTTTCTCCCAGCAGGTTTCCCTTTTTAGTCCCCCCCCCCCCCCCCCCCGTACAGCCCCTCCTCTTTCTCCCTCAGACCACAATGTAAGTTAACTCTATATCTCAGACTTGCAGGTCTTATTCTATATGAAAGACAAGCAGGACTACTTCTACATAAAAGACAAGCTGGACTAACACTATATAAAAGACAGGTAGGACTACTTAAATTCAAAGAAAATACAATCAATTTACTCTTATTACAGTTCTGTTAGTAATCCCCAGTAATATGCCTGTTATTTAATTACAAACATGACACTTAACCACACACAGAAAGATTGATTAATTAATGATAGCTTGACTCTCCACACTTTTCTGGAGGGTGTAAGAATTGACCTTGATACAATGTCTGCTGCCTCTCATTCTCAACTAAGGCAGCCAGATTTATGATCATAGGATCGTCCTCGGACGCCGGACACAGTATGTCCCACCCTAGAGTCTCCTGGATTTCTGCCATTACACAGTTTAATAATCTACCTTCAGACAGTGGTATCCACTCGTGGGCATTCAAACAAACATATAAATGTGGATATAGCCCCTCAATCAGTGGACCATAGCCACACTGCTGGGCGGGGTATGGGCTGTTTTGCTTACACATCTCCCATCCCCATGTGCTTATGGTTAATAATAATCCTTTCTTACAATCGGGACAAGACATGGAGGTGGGATGTACACACAAATAGACAGAGCACTAGTACAACTGGCGTAGTCTCACTGTCCCCTCGGGACACACCAGACCGAATTGTCTCAGCCTGGATGTCTGACAGCCTCTCCTGAACCCCTGAGTCTTATACGCAGACCTCCCAGGAGTGTAGTCCCTGCTCAGACCGTCTGTCAGCCTCTCCCGCCCTCCTGAGTCTGATAAACAGACCTCCCAGGAGTGGAGTCCCTGCACAGGCCCTCCCTTGGGCAGCCCATTGACCCCACCAGTTAACCTGCACTCTTAGACAACAGGCGTGCAAAGGATTCCCTTTTAACTTATGACAGGTTCTATTACGTGGTCCAGACTTAAAATACCTGTCGAGCGGATCCGGATCGATCGGGCTTGACACTGCACACAGACAAACCTGAAGTTGGCCACACAGGTATAGATAATTAATTTATCTTACCATGTTATGATGGTTCGTTGGGCCCGCCAAGTCCAAGATTGCGCCTTACTTCCGATCATCTACAGATCCTATCGACCACGCCCCACGTTGGGCGCCAGCTGTCGTGGATGACCTTTGGGGGTCCACGGAATGATCAATGGGAATGTTTGCACCCTTTAAAATTAATCATAAATGGTTTGTGCGCACAAGAAGATATCACACTGACACAAGTTCAGCATATGAAAACGTCCTCATTTCTGTTTTATTAGTGGGCACGTAGCCTCTTTTATAGAGCTTAACATATCTGCCCTTTTTGGGCAGGCCAAAGATTGCATAGATAAAACGTATTGATTGATTATTGGAAAAGCTTCTTGAGATTCTTCCTTCATCTGGTCAACTGTTATTCTTGACGTTGCCCGTCACATGGCATCAGTCAGGAGGGGGCAAGATGAGATGAGCGAGTTGGCTTAGGTACCACGTGAGGATGATCCGGTATGATTAGAGGCTATCACTTGGATTATTAGCATAAATTTCCTGTAAACTGCTTGTGCTGATTATTGTGATTGCTAAAAAGCGGTAATGTTAAAACTGCAGTTTCGTGTGTCTGACTTGCTTCAGCTAAAGTCTGCTAGGAATCGGGAAATAGAGAGTTTCACTGTATGCTTGCTCCTGCTAAAGTCTGCTAGGAATAGAAAAACAGAGTGTTCCACTGAATGCCAGCTTCTGCTAAAGTCTGCTAGGAAATAGGGAAACAGAGTGTTCGACTGGATGCTAGCTTCTGCTAAAGTCTGCTAGGGAATAGGGAAACAGAGAGTTTCATTGTACATTCCCATATGAGGAAGTGGATATGTAAGATATAAAAAGATATATAAATATGTGTAAGCAAACACTAGATGGCAAAATACTGTCATAGGTATATAGAAGATAAAGAATGTATAGTATGTAAAAGGATATATGAGGGAGACTGTCCACTACATATGAAAGTGTATGTCCACTGTCACTGAAGTATAGATATTGCGTATATCCACTACACCTGCACTGTGTGTCCCCCTGCACTGTGTGTGTATTTGCGCTGTGTGTGTAGCTGCGCTGTGTGTGTCCCTGCACTGTGTGTGTATTTGCATTGTGTGGGTACCGGTGCAGTGTGTACCTGTGCTGTTTGTACCTGTGCTGTGTGTACCTGCGGTGTGTGTATACCAGCCCTTTGTGTGTACCTGCGCTCTGTTTCTGTTCCTGTATATACCTGTGCTGTGTGTACCTGCGCTGTGTGTGTTGCTGTGTGTACCTACGCTGTGTGTGCACCTGTGCTGTATGTGAACCTACGCTGTGTGTGTACTTTTGCTGTGTGTGTACCAGTGCTGTGTGTCTGTATCTGTGCTGTGTATGTACCTGTGCTGTGTGTACCTGCGCTGTGTGTGTACCAGTGTGTACATTTGCTGCGTGTGTACCTGTGCTGTGTGTGTACCTTTGCTGTGTGTTTACCGGTGCACTGTGTGTGCACTTGTGCAGTGTGTGCGCCTATGTATACCTGCGCTGTGTGTGTGTACTTGTGCTGTGTGTATACCTGTGCTGCGTGTGTACCTGCGCTTTATGTATCTGTGCTGTGTGAGTATTTGTGCTGTTTGCGTACCTGTGTGTGTACCCTTGCTGTGTGTATCTGCACTGTGTGTGTACCTGCACTGACGATTTGTACCCGTGTGTACCTTTGCTGTCTGTGTACCTGCATTGTGTGTGTTCCTGAGTGTACCTGCCCTATGTGTGTACCTGCCCTGTGTGTACCTGCGCTGTGTGTGTACCTCTACTGTGAGTACCTGCTTTCTATGTGTGTATTGGTGCAGTGTGTACCTGTGCTGTGTATGTATCTATGCTTTGAGTGTACCTGTGCTGTTTGTGTGACTGCACTATGTGTTTACCTGCGTTGTGTGTGTACCTGCGCTTTGTATGTACCTGCGCTGTGTATGTACCCGCTCTGTGTGTGTAACTGCACTGTGTGTGTACCTGGTGCACTGTGTGTGTACCTGCACTGTGTGTGTATCTGTGCTGTGTATGTACCTGTGTATACCTGTGCTGTGTGTATGTGCCTGTGCTGTGTGTACCTGTGCTGTGTGAGTACCTGTGTGTACCTGCGCTGCGTGTGTACTTGCGATGTGTGTGTATACCTGTGCTGCTTGTGTACCTGTGCTGTGTGTGTGTACCTGCGCTTTGTGTGTACCTGTGCTGTGTGTGTGTACCTTTGCTGTGTGTGTACCTGCGTTGTGTGTGTAACTGCATGTACCTGCACTTTGTGTGTGTACCTGCGCTGTGTGTGTCGGTGTATGTGCTCACCTGGTAGGTGTCTCAAGGGCTGGCAGTGCTGTGGAGGGAAGGAGTGAGGAGTGGAGCAGCACACTTGAGTTTCTTCTCTCTATTACCACCTCGTACATTAGTAGGCACCGCATCAAGTTTCTGGAGGCCCAATGGATCTTTGAGCTTGACTCTCTATCCCCTCTTGGGTTAAATCTGGACTACAATCCACTGCCATTTGTAGATTGATCCTATTTGTTTATGTTTCTATTTTTCCATCTTTCTATTTTTAACATATTGCATTTATCGTTTTAGCCTGATTTTAACCTGTTGTTTTTGTTTTCCTGCAGGCCCGTTGTTGGGCTGGGGGTTATGCATGGTGGCGTCCTGTGATGGCACACATCCGTTATTATTATTTTTTTTATTTAGAGTTCAATTATGGATTTGTAATTGATGACTGTTCTTGTTATCTATAGTATACACAGTGGGAATATGATACTAATTTGTGCCCTATTTGCTTGCCTGGAGATTAATCTGTAATTAATAAAGGTTTTTCAGCATGAAGTAATTATTCTGTCCCTTTTGTATGGCCGTGAATAGGGTATTATGGTATGATATCACATTATAACTGACCATAGTGTATGCAAATGACGGGCTGGAGGCCGAATTATCCATGTGTTGCACATGCACAAGAGTTGGAGCGATTGAATCCTTTGGGGTAATAATCTTAAATGAGACCATTAGGTAGTTTGTGCTATGCTCTACGATCTTTCTGTGATGATCTTGTGGTAACTAGGGCACTCAGAGGACGCTGGAGTACTGGCAAACTCTGTACATGCGCAGTGAAGTGAAGGAAACTCCTGGAGACGTAGGAGCATAGTGACGTGGGCCGCGCATGCCCAGTGTGGAGCTTTGACTGACCGGAGCTTTCTAATGATGCCGAATGTGTTATTCACCCAGTGCATGCGCAGGGGTGATGGGATACACGGCGGGACGTCAGTGCGTAATGACGTTACTGCTGCGCCTGCCCAGTGAGGTGGAAGGACGCGGAAATAGCTTCAGTATCATTTAGATGCCGCCATGCTTCCCTATGCTCTTTACAACGGTCCTTGCAGGTGAGTGGTGTACACATATGTGCCTTGTTAAGATTTGTTCTATATTGTATGGTGATTGGTGGATGGTTATTATATATGCCCATGTGTGGAGTGAACTAGTAGCTTGACAAAGGCCCAATTGTAGGGCTGATACGTGGCTGCCTGCTTCATCCTCCATTTTTTAATGGTTTGAATAAAGAAGAAGTTTTTATTCATCTTCTGATTTTGCCTTCATACATTGAGTTTTTCTGAAGACGTGTTGTGGACCTATGGAGTCAGGTCCTTACTTGGGTTGTGCATCTTCCAAATGCTTCATGCTAATAGCATTTAACAAGTGAGTGCTGCTGTCATTCTTTCTAGTTCTAGCATTAGTCATTATACAGTTTAAAAGGTTTTGGCTATTTTTTATATTACATGTGTCCTACTAACTGTTCTGCCACTTCTAATTGTACTAGCCCCCCACCACCACTCCGCCCCCATTTTCATTATTTAGTCCCAGCTCACTGTCTACACTATCTTTCACTCTATTTCTCCGGTTGCCCCCCAGTCTCTTGTTTAAACCTTCCTCCAGCCTTCTAGCCATCTTCTGCCCCAGCACAGCTGCCCCCTCTGCATTGCAATGCAGCCCATCCCTATGGTAGAACCTACAGCCAACAGCATAGTGTAGTGATCACTGCAGCCAATGAGAGGCTGCAATTTTACCGCCCATTCCCCTAGCATTGGCACTCACATCCTGAGCAACATTGTGGCAGGCACCTGATTTCCTGTGACATCATCTGTCACAACAATTACCGAGACCTCAGCAGGCTGCCGTGCTAGATCCTGGCGGCCACAGAGGGGTAAGTATACTTCAGTTCATTGTTTTAATGCTGGGGGTGCTATTAAAGTGGGGTGATTGGAGGACAGAGGGACACCCGTGATCATCATGACCATGCCACCTAAAGGGTTAATGTTCAGGATGGAGAAAAAGAATACAAATTGGCCATTAACATAAATTTAATAAGATAATAGGACAAAAAGCCAGCAGTGGAGAAGGTGCAACACTCCATGTTAAAGCAGGTAGGAAGTGACCAAAGAGGTGGAAAACTTCTACTTTCATTTAATAAAATACGTGATCAGCATATGAAGACTCATTTCGGGGAGAACCCCTTCATCAGCTTAGCTGCTGTTTAAGACATACCAGCAATTTGTGCATCCCAAAGGGGTTAATAATGAGATCCTTTTTGCCTATGAGGGTCAGCCAGGACAGGGGTGCTGCGCCGCCTCTGCTGCCAGCTTTTAGTCCTGTCCTCTTGCTCTTCTAAACCCAGGTGGTGCATTATCTGCTCAGGCAGCACTTCCACCATTGAAGACATCATTCTTCTCTCTTCACCTTATATGTAGATTCATCCTTCACAATTAACATAACTGTACACGTTTCTCTCCACCCCTGTATTTTTTCCAGGTTGTCCACATTAACATAAAATTTAAGAGGAAGAGGAGGGGAGAGGGGGGAATGGGAGGAAAGCAGTAGGTTACAATGTCGGACATTAGTCCACTGTGGTTTAGTGGAGTCAGTGCTTCCGGTCTCGTACGGTTTGCCGCAGTTCAGTTATGTAGGTGGCGCGCTGCTATTTGTATGCAACTGTAGTAGTCCGAAACATATATATCTCGCCCCTCCATAATTGTCTCTCATGTCATGTCTTTTATGTGGATGCACTGTGCAAAGTGTCTTGTCTGCTGTTATGTGTATTGCACAGCTGCAGCATGTAAGAGGTTTTAGAGAAATTCAACAGTTTCCGTCATATGCTGTCAGGCTCCAAATTAAAGTGGTATGATTGACCGGTCATGAGAAATGCAAACACACAGAGACCATGCTATGTGCAAAGCATTCTAAATTTATTACGCTATGTGCTGAATTTTATAGGGTTTTACAAAGTAAGTGGCTTTACGCCAAACATAATTAATATACATACATAGCAATTTCTTATCATTTGCCTTCCTTTCTGCAGATGATAGTCCTTGAGATACCTCCGAAACAACATTGTTAGTATGTTTTTGGCAAAAAACATCTTAAGATAAGATAACAAGACAGGAAACTTTGTGGTGGGCTGCTTTTGGCCCAATTAATATCTCCACCTGGCTATTCAAGGTGACATCTAGCATATATTGAGGTGAAAGTTGAAAATCTTTAGATACATAAATGTACAAATATATGTGTAGCTAAGTCTTATAATACGTAAGCAAGAAGAAGACATAGTGGAGTCTTTTAGGCCTACAGCCTTCACAAATCCTCCATTTAAAAAAGTTCATCATGAGAAGAGTATTTGTGGTACATTCTAGGGTTCTATTCCACCCATGTTGGACTTATTTATTACTTTCTTCTTCTCTTCTGGCCAGATTCCCACCGTCATGGCTCTTTGCAAGTGACTGTTTCAACGATATTGCAGCGGGAGAGACTCCAAATACTTTGCTTGTCTCCGTATTCCACAAAACATCCAAAAATTGCAGATACTCGAAAGAATAAATAAAAGAAAACTACCACAAATTAAAGTAACAGATTACATTATTATTACTTCTGCTTATAGCGTAGTTAAGCTAAGAGTTTCATCAAGACTCCTTCTGGCATGCACGCAGCATCCCATACATAGAGACATTAAAAAAGGTATACATTGGCACCAACAATATACAAATGATATGTAATATTTCCGCAAGAAAAGGCTCAACCTGTAGGTAACTTGACATGTCTAAAGTGACTATGACTTTTTATAATGTTACATTTCATACGGTTGGTTATATTTTGGCACTTTGTTCAGTTACACAGTATCATTAAAACAGATATTGCTGACACCTGGTTGAGTGATATTTGTGCACATTTCCCTATCTCTGACTTGTTGCAGGTGAAGTTATAAAAGACTTCTGCTCCCGCCAGCTGTCTGACTTAAAGCTTGGTCATATTTGCCCACCGGGTATGTTCTACTTGTGAGCACCCTGGACAGTAGTCATAGATATTAACAAAATTCTGAATATCTTTTTTCTCTACCTTGGTGTCATTATGGATTACTTAAAATACACTTTTTAGTACTGAAATTGAGGTAAGTAGAATCATAGCATGGTAGAGTTGGAAGGGACCTCCAGGTTCACCGGGTCCAACCCCCTGCTCAGTGCAGAATTTACTAAATCATCCAGACAGATATTTGTCAAGCCTTTGTTTGAATGCTTCCATTGAAGGAGAACTCCCCACCTCCTGTGGCAACCTGTTCCACTCATTGATCCCCCTCACTGTCTAATATATAATCTGTGTCTCCTCCCTTTCAGTTTCATCCCATTGCTTCTAGTCTTTCCTTGTGTAGATGAGAATAGGGCTGATCCCTCTGCACTGTGACAGCCCTTCAGATATTTGTAGACGGCTATTAAGTCTCCTCTCAGCCTTCTCTTCTGCAAGCTAAACATTCACAGATCCTTTAACCGTTCCTCATAGGACATGATTTGTAGACCGCTCACCATCTTGGTAACTCTTCTCTGAACTTGCTCCAGTTTTTGTCTATGTCTTTTTTAAAGTGGGGTGCCCAGAACTGGACACAGCATTCCAGATGAGGTCTGTGTTACGGTATACTACCCTTGATATGCCAGACAGGATGCCCTAGATCTCACCCACAACCCCTGTCCCTGCCTCCACTCCTGGCTAACTCCAGGCGGGCAACTACTTTTCCTCACCGAATGACAAAAGGTTTCAATATTGACATATGGAAAATCCTGTGAACCCTCCATGTAGCTGGCAAATCAAGTTAATAAGCAAGCAGGTTTACTACACGCGTGATGACAAAGTGACCCATGTAACGCGGTGCCAGTTTCAAAGACAAAACCTTCAATTTGAGATTTCTAGAAAATAAATACACCTTCTGTCCCATCCTGTAGGGTTCAGATACTGAGAGACTCCTCCCACTATGCAACTGCACATGAGCCCCCCGTTGCTTCCAGGTTCCTCTGCACTTCCTTCCATACCCCCTGCAGCGCATCTGTGGCGACATCAGCTGCAGGACAGGCAGACGGAGTAGAAAGAGCCGTAAGGAAGCGAGGATGCTGACCATATACGCAAAGGAATGGAGATACCCCAGTGGAAGAACAAGTACGGTTTCTTAGCACAAACTCTGCCAACAGCAGGAATTCTGCCCACTGATGCCTTTTTGCTAGCAAACAACCATTAATATTGCACTAAATCCTGATTCTTCCGCTCAGTCTGACCATTAGTTTGCGGGTGGAATGCTGTCGAGAAGGAAAACGACGTTCCCAGGTTTCTACAGAAGGCTCGCCAAAATTGCGCAACAAACTGAACACCATGATCAGATACAATGTTCTCGGGAACCCCATGTAGGCGAATATTTCTTTTACAAAAATCTTGGCAAATTCTATTGCAGAGGGTAGCTTCTTTAACGCCACGAAATGTGCTATTTTTGAGAAACGGTCCACAACAACTAGGATAGTGGTGAACTTTCGAGACTCAGGTAGATTGGTGATAAAATCTACTGATAAATGCGACCACAGATGAGAAGGCACCGGTAACAGTCTCAGAGGCCCCTCCAGACGACGATGCTGACTTTTACTTCGTGCACAGACAGAGCATCCCTCAACAAAGTCGCGGATCTCCCGACACATGCCTGGCCACCAGTAGTGTCTAGTACAAAGATCCAGAGTCCCCTGAACCCCCGGATGGCCTGCGAGAACAGATGAGTGAGGCTCTTTAATGACTCTAAGACGCAAGGTCTCTGGCACAAACCATCTGCCCTCCAGCACCCCTAAGGGAGCGTCCTGCTGACAATTATGTATATGAGGAATAAGATCAGATTCTACAGCTGCCACCACCACCCCAGGTGCCAATATATTCTCGGGAGCCACTGTCACACTTTCCGGCGAACCAAAACTCCGTGAGAGGGCATCTGCCTTCACGTTCTTCTCCCCTGGAATATATGTAACAATTAGGTTAAACCTGGCGAAAAACAACGCCCAACTGGCCTGATGAGCTGCGAGTCTCTTAGCGTTGGCGGGATACATGACCAAAAATACCCCCAGGAAGTCGTGGAAGACCGCGTTCATGAACCCCTGGAACACAGCGGGGGCATTACAAAGTCTGAAGGGCATGACTAGACATTCAAAATATCCGAATGAGGTGTTGAACATGGTCTTCCACTGATCTCCCTTTCGGATTCAAATTAAATTGTAAGCCCTCCTCAAGTCCAATTTGGAAAACCAGTGGGCCCCTACCACCTGATTGAATAAATCAGGAATCGGGGGCAAGGAGCACTGGTTCTTCACTGTAATTTTATTTAAAGCCCGATAATCCACACAAGGCCTCAATGTCCCATCCTTCTTCTCTACAAAGAAGAGACCTGCTCCGGCAGGAGAACTGGACGGCTTAATATGTTGTTTGGCAAGAGACTCTGAGATATAGGATTTAAGGGCTTCGTGCTCACGCCCAGACAAATTGAAAATGTTCCTTTAGGGATAGGACTGTTGGGGATCAAATCAATACCACAGTCCCACTCCCTATGGGGAGGCAAAGTTTCAGACAGTTTCATGGAAAATACGTCATGAAAATCAGACAAATACTCAGGAATAAGTATGGTATCTGCTGAACACACGGATATAGTAGCTAAGTGACTATGACAGGACAACCCCCAATGTGTCAATTCCCGAGTGGACCAATCAAATCGGGGATTGTGCCAACCAGGGCATACCAAGCACTACATCAACGGACATCCTTTCCATTACCAAGAACGACAGATTCTCAGAATGGAGAACACCCACAGTGAACTGTAAAATGTCCTGTATTGTACAACACCTGCCGACAGAGGGGTAGAATCAATACTAGTGAAGTGTATGGGAATCTTTAACACCAAGTATTCAGTCATCAGAGGTCTAACAAAACTTAAACTAATCAAATTGGCGGCAGCACCCGAATCAATAGAAGCTTGACTGGACCGAGTGAAATTCTAGAAGCGAATCTGACAAGGCACCAACAACTTAGGCAGTACCTGTGATCCTAGGCGTACCTGTGATCCTAGGATCTGAAGTTTTCTGCCGGTTCAGACTGATGTTGTAGACACTTCTGAGGACAGGTCGCTACATGATGTCCGGCTTTCCCACAATAGAGGCAGAAACGATGAATCATCCGGAACCGTCGCCGTTCCTCGGGATTTAGCTGGTCAACTTCCATAGACTCAGCACGAGAATTTAGCATGGGAGAAGTGGGAGCGGGTTTGCTGGATTCCCTAGCCTTACGGGCCTGACGTTCCTCTTTTCTAGATCTCAGCCTACTGTCAGCTTTAACCGCCAATTCTATCACATCATTGAGTGTCACGGGAGCGGGATGAGAAATGAGTTGATCCTTGACAGCGTCAGAAAAACCCAACAAAAACACATCTTTAAGGGGGCCATCGTTCCAAGAGGTTTCACCTGCATACAGTCTAAATTTAGAGCAATAGTCCTCTACCCACTGCTGCCGCTGACGTAGAGACATGAGATGAGATACGAACAACCGCGCACGGTCCGGCTCATCAAAAATACCTCCAAGTTCCTGAAAAAACAAATCAACTGACTGCAGGCAAACCGAACTCTTGGGTAAGGAGTAGGCCCATGTCTATGGGGAACCCCGAAGTAAAGATATAATCAATCCAACTTTCTGGGATTCTGAGCCGGATGAGCGGGGCCACATCCGAAAATACAATCTACATGCCTGCTGAAAAACAAAAAACTTGCTCCTCTCCCCTGAAAACACCTCAGGAAGAGGACATTTGGGAATAGAAGGGGCGGTAGAAACATGCCCTAACTCTTGCTGCTCCTGGGCCACCATATGACCAGACAGGTCTTGGATCACGACCACTAAATCCTGCAACTGACTTGCGAGGGCACTCATGGCCTCCATTGGAGAGCAATTTTAAGGGCCAGTTATTATGTTACGGTATACTACCCTTGATACGCCAGCCCGAGTGCCCTAGATCTCACCCACAACCCCTGTCCCTGCCTGCTTGCCTCCAGTCCTGGATAACCCCAGGCGGGCAACTGGGCCGTGGTCCCTACTCTCACTAGGGACCGAAAAGGGACGCTGGCGTACCTGATGGAAAGGGTAGAACACCGACAGAAAAGGCAGATGTAAATAACCAACATGAACAATACTAAGCTGAACTGAGGCAGATGGAAAAACCTGGTGGACGATAGCAAAGTATAGCAGACAAGATGACAGAGACAGGAGATCAACAGAGGCAGGCTAGCTAGCACACTGAGGGAAACCAATAACTGTCAGTGATTGCAAGTTTCTGCCTGACCTTTAAACACAAGCCTCCACCCAGGGGCAGAGAGAGGGAGACAGCCAACTCCCAACAAAACACAACAAAATGGAGCTCGTGCACGGCAGCTGCACACACAGGTGCGCGCGTACAGCACCGCGCCACCAGCAACCCGCCTCCCATGCCAGCCAGGCACCGGCGCCCCCAACAGCTGGACAACAAGCCAGGGGGATGCGCCCCGGCCACGGGACCCCACACACCACCGCCCCGGGAGGACCAGCAACCGCCGCATGGTAACAGTCTGACTAAGGAAGAGTAGAGGGGATAATGACCTCACATGATCTAGACTCTATGCTTCTCTTAATACATCCCAGAATTGTGTTTGCTTTTTGGCTGCTGCATCACATTGTTGACTCATGTTCAGTCTATGATCTATTAGTATACCCAAGTCTTTTTCACATGTGCTGCTGCTTAGCTCAATTCCTCCCATTCTGTATGTGCTTTTTTCATTTTTCTTGCCCAGAGGACTTTGCATTTCTCCTTGTAAAATACCATTCTGTTAGTCGCTGTGCACTATGCAAGCTTTTCTAGATCTTTTTGAATGCTCTCCTTCTCTTCTCCACTGTTAGCTATGCCTCCTAGCTTTGTGTCATCAGCAAATTTGATCAGTTTTGCATCAATTCCCTCCTCTTGATCATTTATAAAAATGTTGAACAACACTGGGCCTAGGACAGAGCCTTGTGGTATACCACTTGATACATTCTTCCACTTGGATGTGAAGCCATTTGGGTACTGTTAACAGGCAGGTATGCAGTATTTCCTCACTGCTCCTGATATTTGCCATACACATATTAGTAAAATTTAATACATCCCGGGCCAGGTATTCCCACATGTTAGCATGCCCTTCTGCCCATTGCATCCACCCCCTTCTATGCCTTAGCTGCTCTGGTTCTCTAGCTGGTGGGAAACCAGAGAGGAAGAATGCAAAGACCATGACAGTTCTACCCCAGGCCACGAAGGATACAGGCCTCATTGCCCCTGGGGTTTGGTTGTCTTCTTGCAGTGTGAAGCGTGGATCCAATTTTGTTTTCCCTCCAATTTGACTGAAATGCTGGTAGTCAACAGAACCTGGTAGGGACCATCAAATCTGGGTTCCAGCACTCTCCTCACATGTCTCTGGATGACAACCCAATCTCCAGGCTGCAGCTCATGTGTACCTTCAAAAGAATTATCTGGAATAGAAGAGAAGACTTGGTCATGCGTTACTTTCAGAGATTTGCTCAATGACTGTACATAGTCAGTCAGTTTCCCAAACTGTGCCCACAGTTGTTGAGGAAAGAAGAGGCCCAGTCTCGGCACACTGCCAAGCAAAATTTCATAGGGGGGACAATCTTATCTTCCTATTAGGTATGTACCTAACTGAGAAAAGGGCTAATGGAAGGCACTCAGTCAAAGATTTGCCTGTTTCCTCCATTGCCTTTTGTATTTTTAATTTCAGGGTACCGTTCAACTTTTCTACTTTCCCACTACTCCGTGGATGGTAGAGTGTGTAAAAGGCCTGGGATATAAACAGAGCAGACATGATGTGTTGCATTATTTCACCTGTGAAGTGTGTTGCTCACTCTGACTCACTCACTTCCGGTACCCCATACCTGCAGATTACCTCATTCATGAGCTTCTTTGTGGTTACCTGCGAGGTTACCTTGGTAACAGGGTAGGCCTCCAACCTGAAAAGACATCAACAACAAGCACATATTCATACTTCCCAACAGATAAGAGCTGAATGTAGTCAATTTGCAATCTCTGAAATGGGTAGAGTGGTCTAGGCAAGTGTTTTGTGGCACCTTTACTCATGTCCTAGGTTGCTCATGGCACAGATCATGCAAGTTTGGACAAATGATGCAGCAGCTACAGAGAACCCAGGAGCCACTCGTCCTCGTTCAAGCATCAACATCATTGCTGCTTTCGACAGGTGAGTCTTTCCGTGTGTCAGCTGGGCCATCATGGGGTACAGGGATCGCGGTAGGCAGGTTTTGCTTGTCGTTCGTCATACGGCGTCCTGTTCCGCTGCTCCCATTTTAGTCCATTTATCCTTTTCTTTCTTGCTGGCTTGTAACTGCAAAGCCCTTAGCATATCAATGTCCAAATTTTTATCAATGTCCACGTTTTTGTCAATATCCACATTTCTGTCTCTGGCTTTTGCTGTCAGTATCTTCTTTTCTTCTTTCTTCCCAGCTTGAGGGCCACTGCTTTTGCTGTGTAGTCTGCTATGGTGTTGTCTCTTGCTTCTCCAGTGTCGGCTTTGGTGTGAGCTTACATCTTGAGGACTGCCACTTTGTCTGGTAGAAGTAGGGCCTTCATGAGACTCTGCACCGCTCCACCATTCTTAATTGGCTGTCCTGCTGAGGTAAGAAACTGTCTGGCCTTCCATATTGGGCCATAATCATGAGCTATGCTAAATGCATACCAGGAATCAGTGTAAATGTTTGCCGTCTTACCTTCTCCCACTCTACACACCTCAGTGAGGGCCTTCAGTTTCTTGTGCTGTGACATGCGGAGGCAAAGCTTCTGCTTTTCGGACATCATGTTGTGTAACCACTGCATATCCGGTGTGGAGTCATCCATCCTCACCCTGGTACCATCTACAAAAAGCTCAGAATATGCATTGTTAACAGAGGTTCCAGTAACTGTTTCAAAACCTGCAGTTTCCTGTTGCATCACTGCTAGACAATCATGCTGATATTCTACTTCAAATAGATCAGAATTTTGTTGCAAAAAATTTAAAAATAACTGATCTGTAATACCTAGATCACCTATGCCTCCCCCATTTGAACCGGGATACTTGATTGGAAGATGAGTAGCCGGGTTTAAGGTAGTACAATGTTTAAAAGAGATGCTAGGAGGTATAAGAAGGGCACATTGTAGCTAGATCTGACAGGCCAGAGATAAGTACTTGGGTTGCCCTTGCGTGAGTATGCTCTGGATGTCATGAGGGGTGAGGACCACTAGGGGGTAGTCCAGAACCGTAACCTTGTTCCCCTCGCGGAGGTCATGGACCATGCCGTAAGTGTCCGGCTGACTTTTTTGTGTCTTTTCCTTGACTGGAAAAAGAGGAGTGTTTGCCTTCACAGAGGTTAATGTCAGAAAGTGGCTGGGATATGTCTGGGAAATGTAACAAGTTTGTCTTGTCACGTGATGATTGGATGCTATAAATATAAGTGATGGAGAGAGTTCTGGGGAGTTGGTCTTCTGTCTACTTCAACGGCTGTGAGAAGAGTAAGAGTACCAGCCACATGGGGGTACCTTCAACCCTCATATCGTGAAGTGGAGGAGAGGTTTTCCTGAGAACCCCAATTCCAGGAACAGCATGTGAGAAGTGAGAGAGAGCAAGGTGTCCGCCATGCAGTGTTCATGCTACAGAGTACAACTGAGTGTCAGTGGAGTGTTCCCTTTCCCCGTCCTCCTCCGGAGTGTTCCCTTTCCAGGACCGGAACCTTACAGATAACTTAGCTTGTAGGTCCGATGTCATCCTGCGTTCTATTTCCTGACCTTGTCTAACTGTCATTCCTTCACTGGCATGTGAAATTTTGTATTCTAAGAAGTAAAGTTCCAGTCATTGCCCGTTCCCAGTGATTGGGGTATTTAAATATAACTGTGTGTGGACTCTTATTTCGACCACCGGATGATCAGCAGTGTGAAGGAACAGTGGTGTCACGAGTGACATCTTCTACAGTCCACTACACAACCCTATACAGGTAACCGCTGACCCAACATTGCCTGGAAGAAGCCTAGCAGTGCCTTGGCTGAGGTTACATGCGTCTCTCTGTGGACAAGTGTGTGACAAGTGCCAACTCTACCCCTGCCAGCTCCTCAGCGCAGGACTCGTGTCTGCGTTACACTACACTTCTAGCCTTTTATATCTGCAGTTCTCAGCACTCCATCTAGATCATCGCAAATGGCTGCAGCAATAAATACATTGCAGCGCCTGTAATACAGGAATGATTTTGCCTTCTTTAAGGCATTTTCATACTGACGCTGTCGCTTGTCACTTTACATCATTGCAAACAGCTTACTAAATAGGTGACGGCTCCGGCAGAACTGCTGATAAGGTGCAATAAGCGGTCAATTTAACTCTGACAGCAAAAATAAGAAATGGACGGTTGCTATGGAAACTCATATAGAGGCTATACAGCGACCGAAGGGATGAATTAAATCATCCGGTGTGGATTCTATAAGGTAGTTGTGCAGATGGGACTTATTTGGACTAGAACAGAAGAGACCATTCCAGAAATGACTTAACAGCCAACTGGATTAACTTAAGATGTTCTACAGATCAGGGCTGCACTGAGGGGTATCCTACTACCTGAAACCCCCTCCTATAAACATTAGTTATATGATACATGTAAGCAGCCACTAGAGAGAGCTTCTCACGTATGGCATTAGACAGCTGATATTGGGTTGTGTACGTCTGAGTGTAGAGAGCTCCCCCTAGTGGTGGCTGCAGGCTGTATTTACAATGCTGGGAGTGAGTTGTGCCTGAGAATTTTGGGGGAAGCTTGCATCACACAGCACACATACACCCAGTCAATATGCGGTGCAATGTGCAGAACATCACACGTTACAAGTCCTATGACTCATATAAATATAGACTATGTTGCAGTTTGTTTAGAAATCTTTCACTAGTGGTGCAAGAAAAATGTTAACCCATTGAATATAATGGGATCTGTGTGTCTCGTAATCATGCAGAACTCATGCGTTATTCTCAGCCGTTTAAATACGGCCTTAAAATGAACCTGTCAGGACCCTTATGTGTGGGTCATGGGGTGTAGTGACAGTCACGCTGATTTCAGCAGTCTGTCACTCACTTGTGGAGGTCTACAATGGCTGCTCATTTTTATTCATGTATTCTCTGCTCCCCAGCCTTCCTCCTCCCCCCAGAGGCTGATTGACAGGTCCCTCTGTGCCACTGTGTATAGGAGGAGACCTGTCAATGAGCAACAGGAGGTGGGCGGAGCATGCATATATTAATGTTAATGAACCGCATCTGACACATCTCTGCCTGCTGCTGCAAACTTTCAAAAATAAGATTTACCAAACAGCTGACTGGGTCGGTACAAGCGGCAGATTGTCTGTGACGATACCGTGCTGAGCGCATATGAGGGCCCCGACACGCTCCATTCAACAGGGTTTCTAAGTAGAGATGAGCGAGCAACAAAATGCTCGGGTGCTCGTTGCTTGAGTCGAACTTTTCGTAATGTTCGAGAGCTCGTTTCGAGTAACGAACCCCATTGAAGTCAATGGGGGATTCGAGCATTTTTCAAGCTGACTGATGCTCCGCATGGGGGAGGTTGTGTGAAACACCTGAAAACATCAGAAAGTCATGGAAACACCACAGAAATGGATAGGGAACGGCAGGGGCAGCATGCATGGCTGCATCTGAGGATCCCAGGTCCCACTATTAAGCCAAATTGGGGGCAAGAGCCTGGTGGTCACCCACCTAACAATTTAGTTGGGACAGACCATTATTAGCTAGGCACACGCGCTGGTACATCTTAGCTAAGCACCACACTACCTGCAACCAAGGACAATCACTGCCTGCGGGTGACACCGCTGCCTCTTCTCCTGTGTTACATGCTGGCATTGCTGTCCAATCCCCCGCACGAGCCTGCATCCACAGCATACTCAAATTTTTCCCAGTGCAGCTTTCAGCTGCCCTCATGCCACACGCCCGCTTCATAGCCACACCACCCACATGTCTATTTATAAGTGCATCTTGGATGAGGAACCGGAGACACACACTGCAGAGGGTTGGCAGGGCCAGGCAGCGACCCTCTTTGAAAGTGTGGGCGATAGCCCGCAATGCTGATGAGAATTGATGATAAATTGACGTCCGATCATCATTCCAATCCCGTGCCACCTCCGTCACAAAATTGTCAGGAGCTACAAACGTGGGCATAAAGGGGACTCAGGTGCCAGCACTTCTACACATCTCCACAATGCAGCAGCGCATACTAACAATAAAAATTAGTTTGAAGCAGGAGGTGTCGCAAAAGTAGCCACCACAGGTATACAGTGACCGTGTGAAAGTCTCATGAAATCACTAACGCTTCCTGTGAATGCTCCAATCCAGTATCTCGGATAACTATGGTGATTTGTAGCATTAGAGATAATACATGCCGACCGATGCTGATCCCCAGACCCCAAGCAGGAGGAGGAGGTGGCATAATAAGCCCGAGAAACCATGACCAAGGTAGGACCCGCAATACTCTGTGTGGGAAGCATGTGAGCGGGCCCAGGGTCAGGCTCAGTCCCAGCCTCCACCTGGTTGACCCAATGTGCCGTGAGTTACATAACGGTGAGAAATTCATGTGTCCCCACACAATTCATTCTGTGTATGTGTCAGATAGCTCAACACCACGCTGGGAAACCTTTGTGCACTCACAGCATAGGCGAGCCCATGAAACCAAAAGACAGTATTACACATGAAGAAATGACAGTGCACAAACATGGCAGAGTTTTTTCCTGGCCAGGACCTCAGCCTCGACCCATACTTCTGCCCAAATCATTCTGTGTATTTGTGCCAGACAGCTGAACACCGCTATGGGAAACCTTTGTGCACCCACAGTATAGCCGGACCCCTGAAACATATCTGTTGCAAGACTATAGATGGACCCCTGAAACATTTCTGTAGCAAGAGTATAGGTGAACCCCTCAAACCTTTCAGTAGCAAGTGTATAGGCGGACCCCTGTAACATTTCTGTAGCAAGTGTATAGACGAACCCCTGAAACATTTCAGTAGCAAGAGTATAGGCCAACCCCTCAAACTTTCCTGTAGCAAGTGTATAGGTTGACCCCTGTAACATTTCTGTAGCAAGTGTATAGGCGGACCCCTGTAACATTTATGTAGCAAGAGTATAGGCAGACCCCTGAAACATTGGTGTACCAAGAGTATAGGCGAACACCTGAAAAATTTGGTTACCAGGAGTATATGCGAAGCCCGGAAAAATTAGTTCAATTAGTATACCAAGAATGGTGTACAAAGAATACAAGTGTACCCTTGAAAAATTGCTGAACCCCGAGGGTAGGTGAAACGCTTAAACATTTTTTAAAGATACAGTTTGCTGTTGCTTAATTTGTAACAGAGCCTGGAGGCAGCCCTCCAAAAAAATTGGTTTAAGTTAAACTTTTAAAACTTGTAAAAATTGTAAAACTTTTAAACAGAGCCTTTTGGGCCACAGAAAAATTGGCAGTTCAGCGTGATGACATGCTGTTTTAGGAGGAGGAGTCATAATATCTGAGAGGGATAGACGAAGCTAATTCTCCCCTTTTTGGGGGTGATAGAGGAATGCATTTTTCTCCTGTTGCAGCGAAAATAATCATTAGGATTCACTGCTTTCCACCGGTGGAGAAGAGAAGTCTGGACGCTGGCAGTTGACAGGTGGGTACACTTATCTGTGATGATCCCCCAGCTGCACTAAACACCCTCTCTTGCAAGACGCTAGTGGCAGGGCAGGCCAGCACCTCAAGGGCATACAGCTCAAGTTCGTGCCACGTGTCCAGCTTTGACACACAATAGTTGTATGGAGCAGAGGCGTCACGGAGGACGGTGGTATGGTCGGCTATGTACTCCCTCACCATCTTTTTACAGTGCTCCCTCCGGCTCAGCCTTGACTGTGAAGTGGTGACACCGTTTTGCTAGGGGGGCCATAAAACTGGCAAAGGCCTTGGAGAGTGTTCCCCTTCCTGCGCTGGACATGCTGCCTGATCCCCGCGCCTTCCCTGCTAGTTGGCACTCTGAACTGCGTCTTCTGCCGATAGCGCTGTCAGAAAGGAACTTTAGCATCACTTTTTCCACCAGGGCCCTGTGGTATTGCATCACTCTCATACCCCTTTCCTCTTTGGGAATGAGAGTGGAAAGGTTCTCCTTATACCGTGGGTCGATAAGGGTGTACACCCAGTAATCCAGTGTTGGCCAGAATGCGTCTTAAGCGCGGGTCACGGGAAAGGCAGCCTAACATGAAGTCAGCCATGTGTGCCAGAGTCCCAGTACGCAACACATCACTGTCCTCACTAGGAGGATGCTCCTCTTCCCTCTCCTCCTCTTCAGCCCATACACGCTGAACAGATGAGAGGCAAGCAGCATGTCTCTTCCCCCTCCTCCTCCTCCTCCCCCTTCTCCTCCAAAGCGCTCTGAGATATAGATGTGAGGGTGGTCTGGCTATCAAGTGACATACTGTCATCCCTCGTCTCCTGTTTTAACTGCAAAGCGCCGGCCTTTATGCTTAGCAGCGAACTTCTCAGCAGGCAAAGCAGCGGGATGGTAACGCTAATGGTTGCAGCATCGCCACTCACCATCTGGGAAGACTCCTCAAAGTTTCCGAGGACCTGGCAGATGTCTGCCATCCATGCCCACTCCTCTGTAAAGAACTGTGGAGGTTGACTACCACTTCGCCGCCCATGTTGCAGCTGGTATTCCACAATTGCTCTACGCTGCTTGTACAGCCTGGCCAACATGTGCAGCGTAAAATTCCAGCACGAGGGGCACATCACACAGCAGTCGGTGCTCTGGCAGCTGAAACCGATGTTGCAGTGTCCTGAGGGTGGCAGCATCGATGGTGAACTTGCGGAAATGTGCGCAGACACGGCGCACCTTGCTGAGCTGGTCAGACAAGTAAGGGCAGTTTTTCAGAAACCGCTGAACCACCAGATTGAAGACGTGGGCCATGCATGGCACTTGTGTGAGGCTGCCGAGCTGCAGAGCCGCCACCAGGTTACGGCCATTGTCACACACGACCATGCCCGGTTGGAGGCTCAGCGACGAAAGCCAGAGGTCGGTATGCTCTGTCAGACCCTGTAATAGCTCGAGGGCCATGTGCCTTTTGTCACCTGAGCTGATTAGTTTCAGCATGGCTTTCCCACCGCTGTGCTGCTGCGCCGGGGGACCGAGTTGCGTGGGACATCTGCCATCATGTTTTTGAAATCCTCCGTTTCCACAAGCCTATACGGCAGCATCTCCAGGCTGATTAATTTGGCAATGTGCACGTTTAAAGCTTGTGCATGCGGGTGGGTGGCGGCGTATTTCCGCTTGTGCTCCAACGCTTGTGTTAGCAACAGCTGAACGCTGCATTGAGAGACATTGCTGGATGGAGTGGAGGACCATGGAGGTGAGGGTGTGGGTGCAGGCCGAGAGGCGCTCTTGCCTGCGTCATGGGAGGGGGATTGGATCTGTGTGCCAGGTTGTGGCACAGGGGGAGAGGCAGTGGTGTGACCCGGAAGCGGTAAATGGCCTTCATCCCACCTTGTGGGGTGCTTGGCCATCATATGCCTGCGCATGCTGGTGGTGGTGAGTGGCCCAGGAAATATTAGAGTACTGTTTAGCGATGAGACCTCTGCCTAATCCACTGCACACATAGAACAGTATAGCTGAAATGGTCTGCATAGGCCTAGATGCTTTAAAAAAAAATTATTACACTACTGCTCCCAGCCAGCCACAACAGTAATGCACACAATGAGGAATAGCCCAAATAAGGACCATTGGGGTTATTGAAGAAAAGATCCTACTCTAACACTGTCCCTATATCAGCAGCAGCACTTTCCCTAACCTCTGCCAGCATGAGTCTGAGGCGATCCACGGGCGGGACCAGTTTAAGCACTCAGTGGTCACCTGATCCCGCCAGCCACTCACTGCTGTTGGGTGGGATAGGGCTGGCACATCACAGCAGGAAGTGGTAATGCCTTCCCCGCATGTTTATTGGCTAAAGAATGGCGCTAAACATGCGGGGAAGGGAAATGAAAGTGAGTACAGCATTTGGCTCGACTCGAGTACCGAGCATCTCGAGCAGCCTAATACTCGAATGAGTATCAAGTTCGGAAGAGCGTGCTCACTCATCTCTATTTCTGAGAGATGCAAAAATGTTGGAACTGTGATAAAGTAACAAAAGAAAAAATAATCGCCTGTGTAAGCCGCCGCCGCAGTGATCTTAGCGTTGATGTGCTGCAGCTAATCACTGGCCTCAACAGCGCTGCACATCTCAGAAGACCCCTTTATCTGTGGCTGGAACCAACCTGGACAACCCCTTTAAGATTCTTTTGGCTGCTAAGTTGTCTGCTACATTCTCTGCCATGCAGCCGGCGTCCTGCTACCCGCATGCATGTGACCCTTTTACATCCCCCGTCTCCTGATGAAACGGTTTCCCGTCGTTACATTTCACACCTTCCCCCCAGAATGATATCACAATCTCCATTTCGATCTTGACTTTCCGATGTCTTGCACATTATAACACGCAAACGGTTCGTTAGAGGTAGCAGCCTCTGGCTCAGGGCGCTGCGGAGAAGCTATTTTTCTTTGCCGTATTTTCTGTCGTCCTGATTAGAATCACTCTGAAAATGCATCTGAAAAAAATCAGATTGCAAGAGCCAAAAAACCTCGAGCCGAGTTCACAGCAAGTTCAACCTCAACTATTGAGATTCTGAGTGGATGGCGACTCGGGGAATTAAAGATCTCTACAAGCAGCCATGATGGGAAGAAAACATGGCGCAAATAAAAAGTGGTGATAGATCATTTATTAACAGCGATGGGCAGGAAATCTCTCCCGATGTTAACAAGAACGTCCCACAAAATGCACAGGTTATATACTGATTTACAAAACAAGTCAATGTAGGGGGTAAATACTGTTGCATGGTTATTATCGCGCCCCCTGCTGTTCGTTTCATCCCCTCTCAGTATGTCCACCTAATGTGTCCCAGTGCTGGGTTAATTAGCAAGGATGGCCAACACTGTAGCAGCTAAGGAAGAGTATGTTGATTTAGGAGGAGGCAGTGACCTCTTCACTTATCTGATTATGTTAGTAAAGACAGGACTTCATGAAGCAAGGACAACAATCTATGGTGGGTGTGGCTAAAACAGCCTTTAGCCAATCAGCTTACAGAAGGGACATCTGCAGCAGAAGAGGAGTGTGCTGACCTGCTCACTCATTTCATAAAGTTAGCAATGCTACCGTGTTTCCCCGAAAATAAGGCACCCCCGAAAGTAAGACACATTAAGAAATTTGCAGAAATCGCAAATATAAGGCACACCCCGATAATAAGGCATACTAAAGTGTGCAGGCAAGTCGAGAGGCCTGTCCCCTGCTGCCATCCCCATTGTCTCCTACCTCCTCCTGTGCTATATGAGTGTGATGTTGTGAGCTCCCCTTGCTGGCTGGAAAAGTCCATACTGTCGTTCTGTTGCTGCTGTACACGTCTGCTGTGATGAGCTCCCCCTGGTGGCCGGAAGCTGCAATACCATCCCTGCTTACAAGTGGTACAGGAACTTCTGTCTGCAGACAGGTATGTTACTTAAATTACAGCCCTTATTTTTTTTATGGCTCTGTGTGTGAGTCAGGCAACCATATGTGTGATTCTTAAGGCTGGGTTCTCACAGAGTGTATTTCCAGCCTTAGGCCGGCTTCACACGAGCCTGACGGGCTCCGCCGCGGAATATTCCGCGGCGAAGCCCGTCACGGAGCCACCCATAGACCCCATACTTACCAGCGGAAGATAGCGTAAAGACGCTTCGCCGCCCACCGCCGGCGCGTCATGTGACACGCCCACTGCGTCACATGACGCGGCCGGCCGTGTCACGTGACGCGCCGGCCACGTCATATGACGTGGCGGCGGTAGGCGGGAAAGCGTTTTCACGCTATCTTCCGCTGTGTTACAGCGGGAGATAGCGTGAACGGATGGCTTCCATTGACTGCAATGGAAGCTGTCAGTGCGTACACCCGCGGCAAATAGAGCATGCCGCGGGTGAGGACGGGAGATTTCACGGTGCGGAATTCCGCGGTAGAATTCCGCATCGTGAGCATTGTGCTATTAGGTTCAATAGAACCTAATAGCAGCGGGCAACGCAGCGGATTTTCTCCGCGAATTACGCGGCGTAAATCCGTTCGTGGGAAGGAGGCCTTAGGGGGTGAGCATTACAGTCTCCAGACAGTGTGTGGGAGCCAGGTACTTTACAGCCCTTATTTTTTGTGGCCCTGTATGTGAGTCAGGCAAATTTTCTGTGCCAGAAGATGATGACATGACTGTCATTGAGTAATTTTTGCTTTGTTTTCACAGTTTGTCTAGCTATATTGGTTTGTGGTGACAACTACAGTACTGTGCAGTATATGCGGTAATAAATGTTCATTTTTTTTGTTAAACAATAAATGGGAATTCTTCTTCATTGAAAAATAAGACACCCCCTGAAAATAAGACGTAGCGCATATTTGGGAGCAAAAATTAATATAAGACGCGTCTTATTTTCAGGGAAACAGGGTAGGTTAAAATACAGCAATTGGGGGCGACTGCTGCAGGCCGAGGCTGGCTCAATCACCCCTATTGTAACCTGCACTGCAGGGGGAGGAAGGGGTTAAAGGTTCCCAGTCCTAGCACAACCTCCTGTCTGCTGTGCCCAATTAAAGGGGTTAAGACTGAGGCAGATCCATACCAAATAGTTACTGTTTTGGCTGCTTATTTAATGTTTTACTGGAGAATATTCTACTGGGTGGTGTGTTGTGGGAGTGGGGGCCCACCGCCACTGAATGCCAAAGAGCAAAGAGCGTGCCTAACTTGTGGGAGCTGGTGGGCGGCACACGTGGAGCGGGACGAGACAAAACATCTTCTTGTTGTTAGCCGTTTAGTCGCTCACGACCCTCGGCGACCCCACAGGCTCCCTCCCCCCATGTTTTGCGGTTTTGCTTTTTTCAGTTGTGTGATATCCATCCCAGTATCCGCTCTGACAGTATCCGCCATCATGTCCTCTGGCTGAATAATATGTTAGAAAATAATTGAGACAATGTGTGTTAAAATCATGAAGTCCTTGTTGGAGAAAACCAAAGAACTGTTTTATGTATAGCCATGCTCCGGTAATATCCTCCTCTATGCTGTGTGTATATACCCCTCGTTACCCCATTATGAAGGTCCGGTCATGGTCTAAAAATAATAATAATATTTTTGTATCTATTCATGTGGTTAGTTCTCATGAACGGGGGACCATCAGGCCATCTCATTTGTGCAGGAAGAAGTGTCCCTATAGACTGTATCCCTCCTGGACAAGATGTGCGGAACTCACTAATAATGTAGTCCCTCTTCCAAATCACATCCCCTATGGGGACTACAATGGACTACCTAATAGGATAGTATACAATATGTGAGATAAAATGGCAGAACATCGGCCGGAGCTATGCTCTGCCTTTTAGATGACAGGTTGTCTGGAGCCCCAGATCACACGGTAGTAGTTATGCTAAATTTGTGTTACCGCATAATGGTCTGTCATACATGGAGGTCTCTGAGTGCGCACTCTGTCCAGGGGGCTGCAGATAATTGGCTGAGGACAATAGTAAGCCTCATGGAATGTTTATGGGCATGGCCTACTAGATGATTTTATTTGCCCAATCATATTATGGATGGGAGGTTAGTTAATGCAAGTTACCGATTTGTCCAGATTATAACATTTTCTGGTTAGGGCCAGCTAGCCAACTAATGCAATTCAAGATTAATTAATTTTTGTTGTTCCTAACCAATATACAATAGTGCTAGATTACCCAAAGAGTGGTATATGTTAAGGCCCTTTGAGACAGCCATAGGCATTTTTACGGGCACCCGCCATTTAGACGTCCCAAGCCCCGCACATAAACGCAGAGGCTGCAATGCTTTTAGGTGGGGAGAGACATCATAGCTCTGTTAAGCTGTCTCCCCGGTCCCTCCCTCCCCATCACAGGCTCACCTCCTCTCTCCTCCCCTTTGGCTGTTTGCAATTGGAGGGTGTGGGGCTGGGGTGGAGCTAAGCTCCCTTTCCTTCTCTGCCCCTTGTCTGCAGCCATCAATGGGAGGAGGCAGAGCTTAGCTCCACCCTGCCACGCCCCCTCCCATTGCAAACAGCATAATTTTAGTCTTCTTTACATTCAGGTTGAGGGCGCGGTCACATGAGCGTAAGCGTATTTACGTTCGCACGTGCGCAGCGTTTAATCGCCGGAAAGAACGTTTTTCGGCGATCATGACCAGAGCTAGAAAGCGTATTATCGTTTGTTCCTACTTTGCAAACTATCTTTTCGGCCATCGAATATGCATTGGCGCGTATTTCAGTCGCATATGTTCCGGGTTTTTTTTCGGGTTGTTGTTTTTACGCGCCGTAAAATCGCCCGTGCGAACGAATACATTGGAAACCAATGCCTCAGATGGTCACGTTTATACGATTGGGCGCAAAAACGCGCCGTTTATGCGCTCGTGTGAACGCACCCTGAGGCCCATTTTTTCACCTTCAGTTTTAATCTGCCATATCAGCTGCTTCAGAGCGGCTTCTGTTTCTGCAGAATCGTGTCATCTGTAGTCCAAACATCTTGTAGTCAATCATATCATCAGAATAATGACAGAAGAAGCAAGTTTAGTGGATCTTGAGGGAGGCATTGTCCTTTCTCTTGAATTGATTGTGAAAGTAGGGAAATTTGTGAAAATACACAGTAGAGCTGGTGTGTGAGGGCCATATTAACTGACGGACTCTGCACTGCAGTGACAATACAATGTAGTCAGTAAAACAATTGCACATGTCCTTATTTTTGTTCACCTAGGAGGCTGTGGGAAGTCACGTCTTCTGATGTCCAGCAGGCGGTTCCACAGCATACTGATTATCCACAGGCTGCTGCTGTGAATGCACCAATTTGATATGCACTGTAGCATGAACACAGGAATCCACTCATTGCTTGTAGTAGAAGAAGAAAGCACCCAGCAGAATGCATTATATATCACCTCGAGAAGTGAACCCTTATTAAAGACCAATTTTGCGTTAAATTGTGATTTTGCCGCGCTGTGATTTTAACATTAACAACTCCCATAGACACCTGGAGGAAAAAAACCCGCTGTGAATTCCACAGTGAAAATGTCACGGTAGGGGGTAGGCACCCTAAAAGGGAGGGGTTCTTGTTAGGGAACTTTGAACTTTGCCTTTTGCCAGGACTCAGTAGTTGCAATGGATAATGGAGAGAAGAGAGAGAAGCAGACAATGAAATAAAGAAGTGAAGCTCAGAATGAATCATCTACAGGCCGGTGAAGGTCTGCGCTCTGCGGATTGGCAGGTGAATGACATCTTCGTTATGAGAGCTTCATAAATATTTCATATCCCCATACTATAAAAAGAAACATGTGGAAGTAAATGATGGATAAGAGCAACTAGAATACAACATGACAGCCATGAATCTGCATTCATTATGAGTTTAGCCAGAGAGATGAACTTCTATGCAGGTAAATGATGTGAAGAGTAGGGAGGAGCGCAGGTACATGGAATGACATTGGGCGGGTCATGGAGGGGCTGGAGGGGGAACACACTGGATCCATGGTGGAAGAGTATTAGGTACCGTCTATAGCCTCATCAGCCAGGCCTAATTATCTGGACCAGTGCTGGAGAAGAGCGTGGACCCAACGCAGAAGGTTGAGCGCAGCTCAGAGCCCTTCGGAACTAAAACTTCCCTCTTTTATTTTTAAAGACAAATGAAGAAGCACATTAACCCATCAGTGCCCGGCAGCACTCCAAAGTCATCAATAAGTGACAACATGTAGATCACGTTTGTCAGCAAATCATCTTGCAGGATAATGTATGATGCATGTGAATATCCACCACACAGCCTTAACCCTGACCCCCGGCCACATACAGCTCTGTCTACAGGCTCCTCATTTCCAGAGATTTCACAAGTCTAAGACAAATTGCAATAAGCCAAAGGAATAATTTAAAACAATGGAGATAGATCCCTGTGATCCCTGGAGATAGATCCCTGTGATCCCTGGAGATAGATCCCTGTGATCCCTGGAGATAGATCCCTCGTGTCCACGGCTAAAATAACATGGACAATCCGGCTGCATCACCCGCAGCGTGCTCCGCGCCCATAGGGATGCATTGGACACCCACAGGTAATTAAATACCTGGGGATGTCATTTTCCCCTGAGGCGCGGATTGTGCGTGCGGGAAAACACCCGCAGCATGCTCCATTTTAGTGCAGGGCTCCCGCAGGCTTCTAATGAAGCCTATGGAAGCCGTCCGGATCCGTGGCACACCCTCAGATGAATTTCTGTTCTCCAGCACGGGAGAGCAGGAGTTAAAAAAAAAATAGGGTGCATGGCGCATGTGCGTGGCATGCTGCCGGCGTGCCGAGCATATCCGCCGGGCCGAAGAAGGAAGATCCGGCTGCGACGGAGGGCAGATCTGCAACATCCGGACTGGTAAGTAATTCTTCTTTTTAGGCCTCATGTCCGCGGGAAAGGAGGGACCCGCTGCTTAATTCTGCATGGAGAATCCGCGGCGGGCCTGATTTTTCCCGTGGACATGAGGCCTAAAGGCTTATTCAGATGGGCGTATATTGCTGGGGTTTTCATGCCTGGCCAATATACCTTGCCCCTCTCTGCGAAGGGAGGAGGCAGGATGGGCCAGGAGCTAGTGTACTGAGCTCCCACCCTCTCTTCGCCCTCTCTCTGCCCCTCACAACTGTTTGCTATCGAAGGACGAGGGTGTGGCTAAGTCCCCCTGATCCCACCCCCTCCCATAGCAAACAGTGACGAGGCGCTGAGAGGGGGCGGGAGCTCAGTGCACTAGCTACCATCCCGCCTCCTCCCCTTGCAGAGAGGGGCAGCTTCTATCAGCCTGGGCGTGACAGCCTAACCGATATACGCCCGTGTGAATAAGCCCTTAAGGCGGGTTCACACGGGCGAGAAAAAAAAACATGTTTTTGCAGCGATTTTCACCTGCTGCGATAGTTAAAAAGCAGGTTATGAAACCAATGATTTTCCATGGTTTCTTTCCCACCTGCGATGTTTTCCTTATGTGATGTTCTGGACATAAAACATCGTGGTGTGTTCTATCTTTCTGCGTTTTGCTATTTTTTTTATCTCCCATTGTATTATTTAGAGCCTCTGTTTTATCGCATCGCTGCAAACACGCGTCGCAATGCGATTGTAACATTAGAAACCCCATTGACTTTTGTGAAGAAAACACACAATTTTAGCGTAGGTGTGTGAGAGCCCTAACAATGGGAATGATGAGAGCAACAGGAGGGGAGAGCGCTGCTCTTGTGGGGGCACTCGCCCATCTGCCCTGTCATTATGTCAGAGAGGACAGGGACATTTGTGCTTGATTTATAACGAACTGATCACCAATTTCTAGAGGACCCTCAGTAAATACCACATTGGAACCCCCCCCCCCCCACATTGGACCCCCCCCCCCCCCACATTGGACCCCCCCACATTGGAACCCCCCACACACACACATTGGACACCCCCCCCCCCCCCCTCTTCCTTGCAAGTTTTAGAAAGTTCTCAAACCTAAAAACAAGTACAGAGAAAAAGTGGGTGACTCCTGCGCTCAGGGTGACCCGTATATGTGACTGTAGGGATGGACTCATGTCGGTGTTCGCACTGGTGAGGTCCCTAGGATGTAGTAGGAAGTAACAGAGCCCTGTGTGGTGAAATCACAGAGCCCCAGTGGACAGTGCAACGCGTTTTGGAGGATAGGCGTGAAAACACAGTGCAGAATAAGAAGCTAAATAAGAAATCAGCGATGGTAATAAATCCGTAATGATGTATAATTAGAATGAGATAAAACACAATTCATATGAAACAGATCAGTAAATACAATCATAGTTCTAGTTCCAATTAAAGTGGTTTGTCGTGGCAGGTAAAACAAAGTGACAGATTACCTATAATGTGAGCGGCATTATGGTGGGGAGATGATTATACTGTATAGGAGAAGGAAAAAAACACAACCTAATATGGCAAAACTGAGGAGGCAATGCAGCCTAACTGAGGACTGGGGGCACCATAATCATAATTGTATGCTCACTTACCAATAATAAACCTATCTTATAATAACCAATACTTACACCTTCTTGCTGTAAAACGTGGGTTGGCCACAGCTTTATTAACAATTTTAAACATATTTTTTAACCTTTAATTTAACCTAATTTCCTCAGTCTAAATTTCTAACGCTTTCCCATGCCGTAAACTGTTGAACTTTTAAAGCCGTAACGGCCACAGGACGTTCGTAAGCCCCTTGTTACCTCGGGCTTGCAAACCCTCCTCTAAGCCGTAGCCCGCATGGGAAGCTCCCGGCCTACTTACACCAGCTGTGACAACTTCCATAATAGTCCTTATATCACCTCGCGTCCTTGCACCCTGCCCCTTGCCAGGGCGGGTGGGTGGGCGTCTGCTTCTTTCTTTACGTCCGTCTTCTTCCCTTCCTAGACTGTTTCTGCTCTTTTCCCGCTCTCACTCCTTCTCCTTCCTGTCCTAGCTCCTCCCCCCCACTACCTCTGCTCGCTACTGTTTAACCCCCACCTTCCTGCCCCCAGTCCCACGCCGCATCGTTAAACACTTCGCGGCATACAAGACTGGGGGCACCATAATCATAATTGTATGCTCACTTACCAATAATAAACATATCCTATAATAAACATATACTTACACCTTCTTGCTGTAAAACGTGGGTTGGCCACAGCTTTATTAACAATTTTAAACATATTTTTTAACCTTTAATTTAACCTAATTTCCTCAGTCTAAATTTCTAACGCTTTCCCATGCCGTAAACTGTTGAACTTTTAAAGCCGTAACGGCCACAGGACGTTCGTAAGCCCCTTGTTTCCTAGGGCTTGAAAACCCTCCTCTATGCCGTAGCCCGCATGGGAAGCTTCCGGCACGCGGTATGCGCCGTACTCCTATGGCGCATCCCGCCCCACCACGCCAACCCGGGCCAACGCCATCTCCACTCCGTCCTGCAGTCCTGACAAAAAGGTGTCCAAACCGACCTCATTGAGGTGCACACCATCGTCCCTTAGAGCTCCTTTTTCCTTGTCCTCGAGCTCCCAATGGCGAACTGCCACTCCACCCAATGATCGCACGAACCTGGACATCCTCAGATTTATCAATCTTCTCACTCGTTCGATCGCATCCACATCTCTGGCACCCCTCCAGCATCTCCTGGCCACGATATCGGACCAAACAAGGATGCAATCCTGGAAGCAGTCCCAAAACCGAAGCATGTCTTGTTTCATCAGTACTAATAGCTCGTTCATTTTTGTCTTTCCTAAGTCGTTCCCCCCGGCGTGAACGACCAGTATAACTCTCCGGGGGGTCCACCTGCTGATTTTTAGAACAAATTGTAACATCCTGGGCCATCGAAGCCCCCGCACACCAATCCAGTTTACCAGCGCGCCACTCAGACCCAGATTCCTTCCCATAGGTCGAGTGGCCGCTCTTCTCTCCGCCCAATAGATAAATGAGTGGCCGATGATCCACACATGCCAAGGTTCAGAGGCTGAAACAAAATAGACATAGCAAATACCCGCAACCTGAAAGAAACACGTATACCTAACAATGAGTTCTGATCCAACATGCACATCAATCCGCAACCAATGACACTTCTACCGTACGGTCCGGTCTTACGTATGATTTATACGCCTGCGATTTCCATCGCCCCAACCGCTTTAAGCCGTCTTCTGTCATACCGTGGGCTTCCACTGTCGTCGCGGCCCCAATTCTGAATGAATGTGTCCCAAATTCCGTCGGCTCCAAACCACACTTCTTCAATGCCGCGCGTAAAACCGCCAAAAATTGGAACCGGGTGAGCAGGGACCCCCCCGCATGCACTAAAAACTGACCGCTATTAGGGCGCTTTTTTATGTACTGGCCAGTCACCTCCACCGGGCACCATTGTGCCCCTAATTGGTTGATGGTGAGCCAGTCACCTCTCCCATAAACATCCGTTTTCGACTTCCTTATCCCTATCTGTATGGCCATTCCCGTAGCGATAACGTCGTTTGCCCGTAACCCACCCGGCTTGACTCTACTCGCCGGGATCTTGCCAATTCGCAGGGCCGCAAAAAAACGCCAACAAAAAGGCCGTTCTAAACAATAGCGTCTCGTATTCGTCCGAACATACCGCCTCCAAAACCGACAGTAAGTTCATCAACACTGGAAATGTAATTGGTCGGCGCGTATCCGTCTAAACCTTTTCTTTTTTCCAACCCCGCACTATCTGTTGGAGCACGAATTCCTTAGTCACATCTTGCTTCCAGTGTAATTTCAACAAAAAGGCAACTCCCGATAGATGTTTCTTTGCCGCTCCGACCGACAACCGTTTTTCCCGCAACTCCGTCAGCATATCCAATGTCGCCGACCTTGCCCTCTCGCCTCCTACCACCTTTCCACCAGCAAATTTTAACCATGACAACCAAACTGAATTGTAACTTTTCCATGTTGTAACCGCCACAGATGACTCCACCAGCTTCAACAACTCTCCTCTGCCAGATTCCATAAGGAAGGCGGGCAGCGTCCCCCCTCGGCATCCGCCTGTGGGTGTCGCTCCCTGAACAGCTCCATCTAGGAACGAGAGAGTGCGTCAGCCGCTCCATTGTCACAACCCGGGACATGTTT
Source organism: Eleutherodactylus coqui (assembly GCF_035609145.1). Taxonomy (NCBI): domain Eukaryota; kingdom Metazoa; phylum Chordata; class Amphibia; order Anura; family Eleutherodactylidae; genus Eleutherodactylus; species Eleutherodactylus coqui. The sequence continues at coordinate 174,854,598 of NC_089845.1, forward strand.
AGCACGCAAATACACATTGCCTTGCAAGCATCTTAATACCACGTGCCTCAACAAGGCCAAAATCGGCGGGGACGCCGACGATTGTTTGTTTATCGTTTGCACAACCGCCGCGTTATCTGACCAAAAACAAACTTTTCGATCTTGTAACTCTGATCCCCATAACTCAATCGCCACTACCACCGGGAAAAACTCCAGCAACGTGATGTTCTTTGTCCACCCTTTTTCTCTCCATGACCTTGGCCAGGACTCCCTGCACCAATGGTTGTTGAAAATCACACCAAAACCGCCCGAACCGGCTGCGTCGGCGAACAAGCTGATGTCGGTTCCTTCCACGTGCTCCTTCGGGCATACAACCTGCCCGTTGAAAGAATACAGGAATACCGTCCATACATGCAAATCTGCTTTTATTCCCGCCGTCACGCGTATGAAGTGGTGTGGTTCGCGGACCCCCACTGTCGCCAATGATAATCTCCTAGCAAACGGCCGCCCCATGGGGATCACTTTGCAGGCGAAATTTAATAGACCCAGTAAAACTTGAACCTGTCGTAGCGTCGCTTTTTTACAATTGGCCACTTCGCCGACCGTTCGCCGCAGCCTTGCCACTTTGTCCACCGGCAACCTGAAAACCATATCCACCGAATCGATCTCTATCCCTAAAAACGTTAGGCACGTGACCGGCCCATCGTCTTTTCTTCGGACAATGGGACCCCCGCTAATCGCATTAACCTCTGAAAATTCTTCATTAGGAACCCGCAATCACCCGATGTCTTCGACCCGACGAACAAAAAATCGTCCAAATAATGGATTACAGATGTGATACCCGTCTCATACTTTAACATCCATTCAAGGAAGGAACTAAATAACTCGAAAAAATAGCATGAAATTGAGCATCCCATCGGCAAGCACATGTCGACGAAAAACTGATCCTCAATTCTACATCCCAAAAGATGAAAAAACTCCGGATGAACCGGAAGCAGGCGGAACGCCGATTCGATGTCCTTTTTTGCCAGCTGGGCAAATCTACCCGCCGACCTTATTAGCCGAATAGCGCAGTCGAACGACGTGTAGGCTACTGCTGCCTCTTCTTTTGAGATGCCATCATTGACCGATCCCCCGATTGGAAAAGATAAATGATGTATCAAGCGGAACTTCCCGGTCTCCTTTTTAGGTACCAGACCCAAAGGAGACACTCGCAAGTTCTCGAAAGGAGGATCACTGAAAGGGCCGGCCATGCGGCCCAACTCCACTTCTTTTTTGACCTTCTCCCTTACCAACTCGATATCGTCTCTTGCCGATTTCAAATTGGGGCATAACGTAGTGGCCGGCTGATACGCATATGGAATTTTGAAGCCTTCCCGAAATCCTGACCTAAGGATTTCTGCTTCCTGTTTCCGTGGTACATGTTTAACCACGGATCCAGGTACTGGCTTTTCACTGGGGTTCGCAGCCCCGCTGGCGCTACCCACCGCGGGTACCGACCTTTGTTTTCGGAAACAGTGAATCGCCGCGTGTTGCCCCCCGCATACCGAGCATTCGTGCCGGAACTTGCAGGTGGCGTAGAATCTACAATGGCCCTCATTGTACAACCAACAGGAGCCATTTGGCCTAGGAGATGCCGCGGGTGGTTGAGATGTCCCTCCCGCGGCTCCCCCGGGAAAGGAAGTCCTGGCTGGACGCTGTGCTAGGATCAGCTGAATCCATACATCAGTGGCCTTTGAGGCCCAACTCATCTGAGTCCCCGACACCCGACGCCTAAAATCTTCATCATAGCGCCACCACGCTGCACCTTCGTGCAACCGGTACGCGCTATAAATGGTATTTAAATATACCATCATTTCCGGAGCTTTGCGCGGCTGGTGTTAACATGTCACATGAACCAAAACCACAAAAGCTTGCAACCAGTTTCCAAAAGTTTTAGCGATCTTCGGTTTTTTATCAGCACCTCGCTCTGACCGCTCTTTATCAACCATCACGTGGTCCGCTGAAAGCAAGGACCATATATCCATATACACACCATTTTTAATCTTTTCAACCACATCCTCGGGCAGACCCACCCCCAGAGGGGCAACCCCACAAAACAACGAATCGGCATATTGCAAACTATCCGTTGGAACACTTTCTGTACCCGCTGCTGAGCAAGCACCGATATTACCCGCAGGCGGGCCTGCGCCCCCTGGAGCCACACAGGACACTGAAAGCCCCTTTTCTGGATCAATCTTGCTCAACAGCGACCTCAGAACCGACACTAAATCATCTTTCTCCGCACCCGCTGCGGGATCCGAAACATTTTTCAAAACATTGCATAGGGTGGACTCACCAACTGGACGGACCTCCGGCGTTGCCAAGGGTGATGCCCTCGCTGTACCGCTCCCTCGGTTCCGTCCCATATCATACGCGGGCTGCCGACCACTCGACTGCCGAGCCCTCCTTGCGTTATCCGACTGAGACGTGCCAGGCTGGTCCGGCCCTGACCGATCCTGCGCGTGCTCCTGCCACCTGCGGCGTTCCCGGACCTTCTGATAAAGGGATGACTGCGGGTCCGACCTCCGTGGCTGATCCATTCGCATGTAATATTCGTCCTGGTCGCTGCTACGCACTTCTTCGCTTGACTCGCGCGCCCTGCTGCTAGTACTGCGCCCTACGCTTGACTGCTCTAGCTGGGCTTGAAACTCTCTGTCCTGCCTCTCCTGTCTGGCTCGCTCTTTCTGCCTTTGCCTGGCCCCCTGGCCCTGTTTTTTAGAGCTCCTGCGTGGAGCCTGGCTATGTGGGGGAAGATAAACTACGGGCTCTGCTGAAGGGGGGATGTAGTGGGGGTTAATATAGCAGTGCCTGTACTCGCTGGTCTGGGCTGGTGGGCGCTGGTACGAGGTGAAGGGGGTGGGGTGGGGGGGCTGACGACCCTGTAATGTGGCCATGTGCTGAGCGGGGGTGTGATGGGGGGATATGCCATGTGTCTGAGTGTCCCCTCCCCGTTCCCCCCTGAAGGCTATGTGTACTCCTAAGTGGCCTCTTTCCCTCTGTGCGGCGTGCTGTCCCTGGACTCCGGGCTACCACTGGAGGGGAAACGTGAGCTGCCTCCCCCCTCCCTGCTGCTGTCGGACCCGCTGGTGCCGGGCTGTGTGTCGGGGGGGGGGGTTGCGTGGGCCCCTGTTAACTATTCTCCCCCTCGCGCTACCTATCCTCCCTCCCCCCTCCCCCCTGCAAAGCGGGCTCCCTCTTCGTCGCGCCCCTGGCGCTGCTTGTGCCGCCACGTGTGCTGCGCCGCCATCTTGAGAGGACGTGCGGCCTGACCGCGCGCTCCCCTGCTCCTCTCCACTGCTCCCTCCGCGCTCACCTCGCACATGCCTTAGAGTCCTGCGCCCGGCTGCGTGATGCTGCAGCTGTTCGGAGCCCGATATGACTGCCGAACGCCGTCCCCCTTGCTCCGTACCATCGGCTGTTAGTGTCCTCTGTGCCTCCGCTGCCGGTCCTCCCACCGTACCTCTCAGTACCGGCGCCAACTTCCGGCTCGCTCCTCCGTCCCTCCTTGAGCCTGCGCTGCCCAGGCTGACTCTTCCTCCTCCCCTCTTCGGCGCTGGGCTCGGACTTAGTCTCGCGGGGGGCTGCTTTTGTCGGCGCGGTCTCCCTCGCGGCGCCTCTTGCGTGCTGGCTGGCTCCTCTCCTGACCTCCGCTGCTGTTCTTCTTGCCCGACTGGCTCCCTGGCTTCGGCGATCGTCCTGCAGCTTGCCAACACCTCTTCAAGCCATCCAGTGCCGTCCTGCGCTTCCTGGATCCTGGACCGTAAGTCGTCCATTTTCTCCTTTCTTTCTCCCGCTGCTTCTATCTTCCACCCGACTCTTCCGACCTTCTTTATCTTCCGACGGCTTCTTTCTTTCAAGACTCCTGTCGTCTGTGCTCTGGGTCTCGCTTTGTTCTTTTATTTTCTGCTGCTGCTCCTAATTCCTTCCTCTGCTCGTCTGCTTCATTCTTACGTCCATCTTCTTCCCTTCCTAGACTGTTTCTGCTCTTTTCCCGCTCTCACTCCTTCTCCTTCCTGTCCTAGCTCCTCCCCCCCACTACCTCTGCTCGCTACTGTTTAACCCCCACCTTCCTGCCCCCAGTCCCACGCCGCATCGTTAAACACTTCGCGGCATACAATGATTGGCAGGAGCCATGTAGATAAAACAGAAGAGTAGGGCTAGGGGCCCCTCCACTTACAGAAGTTACATCAAGTATCAGCAATTCAAATGAAAGTGCCCAATTGGGATAATGTAGCCGGGGGAACAAAATACCATGACACAGAATCTATTAGCATACAGAGCTGGTGGAAGCGTTGCCAGGCTGTAGGGAGCGCTGCCAGGCTGTGGGGAGCGCTGCCAGGCCGTGGGAAGCCCTGCCAGGCAGTGGGGAGCCCTGCCAGGCCGTGGGGAGCCCTGCCAGGCCGTGGGGAGTGCTGCCAGGCCGTGGGGAGGGCTGCCAGGCCGTGGGGAGCGCTGCCAGGCCGTGGGGAGCGCTGCCAGGCCGTGGGAAGCCCTGCCAGGCCGTGGGGAGCCCTGCCAGGCCGTGGGGAGTGCTGCCAGGCCGTGGGGAGTGCTGCCAGGCCGTGGGAAGCCCTGCCAGGCCGTAGCAAGCACAAGTATATAAAACCAATGCGCGTGGGGCGCTGATAGGCTCACCCAGGTCCGTGTCACTCTACTCTGAGACGCCGTTCTGTGCCGGGATTTCGCAGGGCTGCAGTGGCTGAGCATCACCAGAAGTGACGTCAGGCTGCACTCCACACCTAAGGGCCGTGCGCATATTAACAATTTTTGTAACAGCTCAGCCCTAACAACCAATCAGGTTGAAACAGCCAACCCAAACAACCAATCAGGTTGCTGGAATTGTGAATCAGAACCAATCAGGTTGCTGGAATTGCTGCATACGGCTGAGCTGTTACGGAAATTGTTAATATGCGGGCCGTGCATTCCAAGGACAGGAAGTGGCCGGGAAGGAGCTGCACCAACTGGAAAAAGGAACTAGTGATGATTATATGAAAAGAGGGGGGCATAACCATGGTGGGGGTGATGGCTATAAAACCACGATGAGTCCAAGGACTATCTTATGTAAATCATTAGTATCACATGGACATGATTGTAAAACCCCCGATGAGTGCCGAGCCTCTTGTGCTGATAATAGGCATCAGATAAGTTGTATTCTACAGGCTCCGATGGCAAAAACTTGGAATACATGTAAATAAAAAATGTTCTAATATGGCTGAAAAAGTGGGGTTATTTGTATACAGTGCTTGTAAAAAAGACTCGTTGAATCTGGAAGTATTCGGAGGCATTATGCTTGTGTGTCAGATTTTTCTTATCGAACTTTTTCCAATACTTTAAGCCACCCGGTGTCAAAGTGTTCAATCGGAAGATCCAAAACATCTCCTTAGTTTTCAATTTAGAGAAATTCCCAAACCGTATTTTCTCAAGTGGGGTAAAAGGCCCATTTACACCAGCAGATGATCGCGCAAACGACAGCGACAGCTTTGGGCGATCATCTATATATAGAAAATTGAATGTATGTCTGTATGCGTGCGTGTCTGTCTGTCTGTGTGTTTGTGTGTTTGTCCTTTATGCGCTACTACACCATTCATCCGATCGCCATGACACTTTGGGAAGTTGTTGAGTACACTCCAGGGAAGATTACTGGCATAGTACAACTATCCTACGATAAATGGCGCGCGTGCGTGCGTCGTCGACAGTTACGCCCCCCCCCCCCCCCACGTAGATCGTTCGATTTCCATCATTGCCACTAATTCTCTCACTTCCCGATGTCGCAGAAACAGGAAATTTGGCAGGAGCATTGATTATGTCATGAATAGGAAAAGTTAATGGGTCCCAACTGGATTATTCAATTGTAAGCGCCAAAGAATTAGCGTCCAAATTTTACGTACGGAATCTAATTTTCTCGCTTCCCAATGTCATAGAAACTTGAAATTTCGCACAAGCATTGATTATATCCTAAATAGGAAAAGCTAATGGGTCCCAACTCCCTTATTCAATTCTATGCGCAAAAGAATTAGCATCCAAATTTTACGCACGGAATCTAATTCTCTCACTTCCTGATGTCATCTATATATATATAAATGAATGTCTGCCTGTCTGTCTGTCTGTTATTCATTACTACACCATTCATTCAATCACCATGACACTTTGGGAAGTTGTTGAGTACACTCCTGGGAGGATTACTGGCATAGTACATCTATCCTACGATAGGTGGCGTCCGTGCGAGCGTCGTCGACAGTTATGCCCCCCAGACAAAGATCGTTTGATTTCCATCTCAAGCACAAGAGCAAAAGGCATTACGAGCAACAGGAGGCGTGTTCAACTACAAGATGATGCATCCGCCGAACGTATCACAAGACAATTGCTGGATATTGAGAATGCTGAGGTAAAATGAAAGCTGCGCTGTGATTGGTTGTTATATATTATACTGCTGAGGTAACATGAAAGCTGCGCTGTGATTGGTTGTTATATATTATACTGAGGTAACATGAAAGCTGTGCTGTGATTGGTTGTTATATATTATACTGCTGAGATAACATGAAAGCTGCACTGTGATTGGTTGTTATATATTATACTGCTGAGGTAACATGAAAGCTGCGCTGTGATTGGTTGCTATTTTTTATATTGCTGAGGCAGAATAAAAGTTGTGCTGTGATTGGTTGTTATTTCTCTTACTGCTGAGGTAACATGAAAGCTGCGCTGTGATTGGTTGTTATCTAGATATATAAAAACGAATGAATGTATGTCTGTCTGTCTTCGCAGCAACGCGCGACGGGTGAGCTAGTCTATATATATAAAATTGAATGTATGTCTGCGTGTCTGTTGGTCCTTTATGCGCTACTACACCATTCATCCAATCGCCATGAAACTTTGGGAAGTTGTTGAGTACACTCCTGGGAAGATTATAGGCATAGTACATTTATGCTATGATAAATGGCGCACGTGCATGCGTCGTCGACAGTTACGCCCCCCCACGTAGATCGTTGGATTTCCATCACTGCCACTCATTCTCTCACTTCCCGATATTGTAGAAACTTGAAATTTGGCACGAACATTGATTATGTCATAAATAGGTAAAGTTAATGGGTCCCAACTCGATTATTCAATTCTAAGCGCAAAAGAATTAGCGTCCACATTTTACGTACGGAATCTAATTCTCTCACTTCCCAATGTAATAGAAATAGAGATGAGCGAGCACCAAAATGCTCGGGTGCTCGTTACTCGAGACAAACTTTTCGCGATGCTCGAGGGTTCATTTCGAATAACGATCCCCATTGAAGTCAATGGGCGACCCGAGCATTTTTGTATATCGCCGATGCTCGCTAAGGTTTCCATTTGTGAAAATCGGGGCAATTCAAGAAAGTGATGGGAACGACACAGCAACGGATAGGGCAGGCGAGGGGCTACATGTTGAGCTGCATCTCAAGTTCACAGGTCCCACTATTAAGCCACAATAGCGGCAAGAGTGCCCCCCCCCGCCAACAACTTTTACTTCTGAAAAGCCCTCATTAGCATGGCATACCTTAGCTAAGCACCACGCTACCTCCAACAAAGCACAATCACTGCCTGCATGACACTCCACTGCCACTTCTCCTGGGTTACATGCTGACCAACCCCCCCCCCCCCCCACGACCCAGTGTCCACAGCGCACACCAAACTGTCCCTGCCCAGCCTTCAGCTGCCCTCATGCCACGTCACCCTCATGTCTATTTATAAGTGCGCCTGCCAGAGGAACCGCAGGCACACACTGCAGAGGGTTGGCACGGCTAGGCAGCGACCCTCTTTAAAAGGGGCGGGGCGATAGTCCACAATGCTGTACATAAGCAATGAGAAATCCAATCCTGTGCCACCTCCATCTGGAGCTGCACACGTGGGCATAGCAATGGGGAACCTATGTGCCACACACTATTCATTCTGTCAAGGTGTCTGCATGCCCCAGTCAGACCGCGGTTTTTTATAAATAGTCACAGGCAGATACAACTCCGCAATGGGAATTCCGTGTGCACCCACAGCATGGGTGGCTCCCTGGAACCCACCGGCTGTACATAAATGTATCCCATTGCAGTGCCCTGGACAGCAGAGCTAACGTCAGATTAAATGCAGGTGGGCTTCGGCCCACACTGCATGCCCCAGTCACACTGGGGTTCTTTAGAAGTGGACACATGCAGTTACAACTCCCTGTGGACCCACAGCATGGGTGGGTGCCAGGAAGCCACCGGCGGTACATAAATATATCCCATTGCAGTGCCCAACACAGCTGATGTAACGTCAGCTGTAATGCAGGTGGGCAAAAAATTAATTGGATTACACTGTAGGCGAGGGCCCCCAAAAATTGGTGTACCAACAGTACTAATGTACGTCAGAAAAATTGCCCATGCCCAACCAAGAGGGCAGGTGAAACCCATTAATCGCTTTGGTTAATGTGGCTTAATTGGTAACTAGGCCTGGAGGCAGCCCAGTGTAACGAAAAATTGGTTCAGGTGAAAGTTTCAACGCTTTAATGAGCATTGAAACGTATAAAAATTGTTTAGAAAAATTATATTACTGAGCCTTGTGGGCCTAAGAAAAATTGCCCGCTCAGCGTGATTACGTGAGGTTTCAGGAGGAGGAGCAGGAGGAGGAGGAGGAATATTATACACAGATTGATGAAGCAAAAAGGTCCCCGTTTTGGATGGTGAGAGAGAACGATGCTTCCATCTGCGGGTGCAGCCTACGTATTGCTTACGTATCGCTGCTGTCCGCTGGTGGAGAAGAGAAGTCTGGGGAAATCCAGGCTTTGTTCATCTTGATGAGTGTAAGCCTGTCGGCACTGTCGGTTGACAGGCGGGTACGCTTATCAGTGATGATTCCCCCAGCCGCACTAAACACCCTCTCTGACAAAACGCTAGCCGCAGGACAAGCAAGCACCTCCAGGGCATACAGCGCGAGTTCAGGCCACGTGTCCAGCTTCGACACCCAGTAGTTGTAGGGGGCAGAGGCGTCACCGAGGACGGTCGTGCGATCGGCTACATACTGCCTCACCATCCTTTTACAGTGCTCCCGCCGACTCAGCCTTGACTGGGGAGCGGTGACACAGTCTTGCTGGGGAGCTATAAAGCTGGCAAACGCCTTGGATAATGTTCCCCTGCCTGCGCTGTACATGCTGCCTGATCTCTGCGCCTCCCCTGCTACCTCGGCCGGGGAGATGCGCCTTCGGCCACTAGCGCTGTCGGATGGGAAGTTTACCATCAGTTTGTCCACCAGCGCCCTGTGGTATAGCATCATTCTCGAACCCCTTTCCTCTTCGGGAATGAGAGTGCAAAGGCTCTCCTTATACCGTGGATCGAGCAGTGTGTACACCCAGTAATCCGTAGTGGCCAGAATGCGTGTAACGCGAGGGTCACGAGAAAGGCATCCTAACATGAAGTCAGCCATGTGTGCCAGGGTACCTGTACGCAACACATGGCTGTCCTCACTCGGAAGATCACTTTCAGGATCCTCCTTCTCCTCCTCCTCCTCCTCCTCCTCCTCCTCCTCCTCCTCTGGCCATACACGCTGAAAGGATGACAGGCAAGCAGCATCTGTACCCTTAGCAGTGGGCCAAGCTGTCTCTTCCCCCTCCTCCTCATGCTCCTCCCCCTCCTCCTCCTGTGGCCATACACGCTGAAAGGGTGACAGGCAAGCAGCATCTGTACCCTCAGCACTGGGCCAAGCTGTCTCTTCCGCCTCCTCCTCAACGCGCTGAGATATAGACATGAGGGTGCTCTGACTATCCAGCGACATACTGTCTTCCCCCGCCTCCGTTTCCGATTGCAAAGCGTCTGCCTTTATGCTTTGCAGGGAACTTCTCAAGAGGCATAGCAGAGGAAGGGTGACGCTAATGATTGCAGCATCCCTGCTCAGCATCTGGGTAGACTCCTCAAAGTTTCCAAGGACCTGGCAGATGGCTGCCAACCAGGCCCACTCTTCTGTAAATAATTGAGGAGGCTGACTCCCACTACGCCGCCCATGTTGGAGTTGGTATTCCACTATAGCTCTACGCTGCTCATAGAGCCTGGCCAACATGTGGAGCGTAGAGTTCCACTGTGTGGGCAAGTCGCACAGCAATCGGTGCACTGGCAGATGAAACCGATGTTGCAGGGTCCGCAGAGTGGCAGCGTCCGTCTTGGAGTTGCGGAAATGTGCGCAGAGCTGGCGCACCTTTCCGAGCAGGTCTGACAAGTGTGGGTAGCTTTTCAGAAAGCGCTGAACCACCAAATTAAAGACATGGGCCAGGCATGGCACGTGCGTGAGGCTGCCGAGCTGCCGAGCCGCCACCAGGTTACGGCCGTTGTCACACACGACCATGCCCTGTTGGAGGCTCAGCGGCGCAAGCCAGCGGTTGGTCTGCTCTGTCAGACCCTGCAGCAGTTCGTGGGCCGTCTGACTCTTCTCTCCTAAGCTGAGTAGTTTCAGCACGGCCTGCTGACGCTTGCCCACCGCTGTGCTGCCACGCCGCGCGACACCGACTGCTGGCGACGTGCTGCTGCTGCTGACACTTCTTGATTGCGAGACAGAGGAGGAGGAGGAGGAGGAGGAGGGTGGTTTAGTGGAGGAAGCATACACCGCCGCAGATACCAGCACCGATCTGGGGCCCGCAATTCTGGGGGTGGGTAGGACGTGAGCGGTCCCGGGCTCTGTCTCTGTCCCAGCCTCCACTAAATTCACCCAATGTGCCGTCAGGGAGATATAGTGGCCCTGTCCGCCTGTGCTTGTCCACGTGTCTGTTGTTAAGTGGACCTTGGCAGTAACCGCGTTGGTGAGGGCGCGTACAATGTTGCGGGAGACGTGGTCGTGCAGGGCTGGGACGGCACATCGGGAAAAGTAGTGGCGACTGGGAACCGAGTAGCGCGGGGCCGCCGCCGCCATCATGCTTTTGAAAGCCTCCGTTTCCACAAGCCTACACGGCAGCATCTCCAGGCTGATCAATTTGGCAATGTGCACGTTTAACGCTTTAGCGTGCGGGTGCGTGGCGTCGTACTTGCGCTTGCGCTCAAACAGTGGCGCTAGCGACGTCTGGACGCTACGCTGAGAGACATTGCTGGATGGGGCCGAGGACAGCGGAGGTGAGGGTGTGGGTCCAGGCCAGGAGACGGTAGTGCCTGTGTCCTCAGAGGGGGGTTGGATCTCAGTGGCAGATTGGGGCACAGGGGAAGAGGCTGTGGTACAAACCGGAGGCGGTGAACGGCCTTCGTCCCACCTTGTGGGGTGCTTGGCCATCATATGCCTGCGCATGCTGGTGGTGGTGGCTCCCCAGCTGATCTTGGCGCGACAAAGGTTGCACACCACTGTTCGTCGGTCGTCAGGCGTCTCTGTGAAAAACTGCCACACCTTAGAGCACCTTGACCTCTGCAGGGTGGCATGGCGCGAGGGCGCACTTTGGGAACCAGTTGGTGGATTATTCGGTCTGGCCTTGCCTCTACCCCTGGCCACCGCACTGGCTCGGCCTGTGCCCACACCCTGACTTGGGCCTCCGCATCCTCGCCCGCGTCCACGTCCTCTAGGCTTACCCCTACCCCTCAGCATGGTGTATTACCAGTAGTGCAGAAACAGAACGCTGTAATTAAATGTGCCGCTTATTGGCCTGTGGTTGGAGGCTGACTTCGCTTACCGAACGCCAGGAAATAATTTTGCGCAAGTCTGCTATAACACTTAGCTGGCTGCGTATGAACACTCACAGGCAGCCCAAATCGATTTTTTCCCACAAATTTTTTTGCAAAGGCCCACTGCCTATATTCAATCAATAATATGTCTTCTGTCCCTGCCTAAGCGCTTCTGGCCCTGGAGTATGTCACAGAACTGCAGAGTGTTGCACTGTGAACTGCAACACAGCGGTGATTTCAGAGCCCAGACAGAGCCAGGAAATAATTTTGCAGGCCCACTGCCTATATTCAATCTATAATATATGTCTTCTGGCCCTGCCTACACAATTCTGTCCCTGGAGTATTACTGCAGGGCGCAATGCTCTGCACGGCCGATATACCAAAAAAAAAAAAAGTGCAACACTGCAAAAAGCAGCCTCCACAGTACTGCACACGGTTAGATGTGGCCCTAAGAAGGACCGTTGGGGTTCTTGAAGCCTAAAATAACTCCTAACGCTCTCCCTATAGCAGCAGCACCAGCAGCACTTTCCCTGATCTCTGTCAGAACGCATCTGTGGCGAGCCGCGGGAGGGGCCGATTTTTATACTCGGGTGTCACCTGATCTCCCCAGCCACTCACTGCAGGGGGGTGGTATAGGGCTTGAACGTCGCAGGGGGAAGTTGTAATGCCTTCCCTGTCTTTCTATTGGCCAGAAAAGCGCGCTAACGTCTCAGAGATGAAAGTGAAAGTAACTCGAACATCGCGTGGTGCTTGCCTCTAGTAACGAGCATCTCAAACACGCTAATACTCGGACGAGTATCAAGCTCGGACGAGTACGTTCGCTCATCTCTAAATAGAAACTTGAAATTTGGCACGAGCATTGATTATGTCATAAATAGGAAAAGCTAATGGGTCCCAACTGGATTATTCAATTCTAAGCGCAAAACAATTAGCGTCCAAATTTTACGTACGGAATCTAATTCTCTCACTTCCTGATGTCATTTATATATATATAAATGAATGTATGTCTGTCTTTCTGTCCTTTTTGCGCTACTACACCATTCATCCAATCGCTGTGACACTTTGGGAAGTTGTTGAGTACACTCCTGGGAAGATTATAGGCATAGTACAACTATCCTACGATAGGTGGCGCCCGTGCATGCATCGTCGACAGTTATGCCCCCCAGACAAAGATCGTTTGATTTCCATCTCAAGCACAAAAACAAAAGGCATTACGAGCAACAGGAGGCGTGTGTTACCATACAGTGCGGCACGGGGTCTCGCGGTCGGCGCGCGTCGCTCCGGCGTCGGCTCCAGCAGCCTGGAGCCCTGTGTCGAGGTCATCCCAGCAGCTTGGATTGGCCAGTGGGCGGCGGCGTGGGCGTGCCCGCCCGTAGGGTGCCGCCCGCACTCCTCTGTGCTTCTTATACAGCAGTGGGTGGAGTTGCCTCCTCCCACTCTCCGCCCCTGGGCGGAACCTTGTGGTTAATAGACTGGCAGTGAACTGAGCTCACGGCCAGTTATGGGTTCTGCATGCACCTAGCCAGTCTGTCTGCGGTTCTCCTCAGCCAGTCCCTAGTTGTCGGTCAGCTCCCTCTGGTCCCCTATTACTCAGTCTGTTTTGGTTGGTTCTGCTAGCCTCTAGTCAGGTCTGTTCCAGTCTGTGCTAGTTGCTCGTCAGTGTCCTGTCAGTTTGCCTGTGAGCTCCATCTCCAGACTTACTCTGCTTGTAAGTTTTGTTGGTTGGTTCCACCTGCCTCTTCTGTCGGCACTCTGTCCCCTGTTAGTAGTTCCATCTAGGTAGTCGCCAGGTCCCTAGCCAGAGCAGGGACCGCCGCCCAGTTGTCCGCCTGGGGTTAGCCAGGGCCGAGGCAAGCAGGCAGGGACAGTGGGGTGCGGGAAGATCAGGGCACCCCACCTGGCGCTCTGGGGGGCAGAGTGCCGTAACAGCGTGTTCAACTACAAGATGATACATCCGCCGAACGTATCACTAAGCAACTGCTGGATATTGAGAATGCTGAAGTAACATGAAAGCTGTGCTGTGATTGGTTGTTATATATTATACTGCTGCTGAGGTAACATGAAAGCTGTGCTGTGATTGGTTGTTCTATATTATACTGCTGCTGCGGTAACATGAAAGCTGTGCTGTGATTGGTTGTTATATATTATACTGCTGCTGAGGTAACATGAAAGCTGTGCTGTGATTGGTTGTTCTATATTATACTGAGGTAACATGAAAGCTGTGCTGTGATTGGTTGTTATATATTATACTGCTAAGGTAAAATGAAAGCTGTGCTGTGATTGGTTGTTATATATTATACTGAGGTAACATGAAAGCTGTGCTGTGATTGGTTGTTATATATTATACTGAGGTAACATGAAAGCTGTGCTGTGATTGGTTGTTATATATTACACTGCTGAGGTAAAATGAAAGCTGTGCTGTGATTGGTTGCAATTTCTTATACTGCTGAGGTAAAATGAAAGCTGTGCTGTGATTGGTTGTTATATATTATACTGAGGTAACATGAAAGCTGTGCTGTGATTGGTTGTTATATATTATACCGCTGAGGTAACATGAAAGCTGCTGTGCTGTGATTGGTTGTTATATATTATACCGCTGAGGTAACATGAAAGCTGCTGTGCTGTGATTGGTTGTTATATATTATACTGCTGAGGTAACATGAAAGCTGCTGTGCTGTGATTGGTTGCTATATATTATACTGCTGAGGTAACATGAAAGCTGCTGTGCTGTGATTGGTTGTTATATATTATACTGCTGAGGTAACATGAAAGCTGCTGTGCTGTGATTGGTTGTTATATATTATACTGCTGAGGTAACATGAAAGCTGCTGTGCTGTGATTGGTTGTTATATATTATACTGCTGAGGTAACATGAAAGCTGCTGTGCTGTGATTGGTTGTTATATATTATACTGCTGAGGTAACATGAAAGCTGCTGTGCTGTGATTGGTTGTTATATATTATACTGCTGAGGTAACATGAAAGCTGCGCTGTGATTGGTTGTTATATATTATACTGCTGAGGTAACATGAAAGCTGCGCTGTGATTGGTTGTTATATATTATACTGCTGAGGTAACATGAAAGCTGCGCTGTGATTGGTTGTTATATATTATACTGCTGAGGTAACATGAAAGCTGCGCTGTGATTGGTTGTTATATATTATACTGCTGAGGTAACATGAAAGCTGTGCTGTGATTGGTTGTTATATATTATACTGCTGAGGTAACATGAAAGCTGCGCTGTGATTGGTTGTTATATATTATACCACTGAGGTAACATGAAAGCTGCGCTGTGATTGGTTGTTATATATTATACCACTGAGGTAACATGAAAGCTGTGCTGTGATTGGTTGTTATATATTATACTGCTGAGGTAACATGAAAGCTGCACTGTCATTGGTTGTTATCTAGATATATAAAAACAAATGTATGTATGTATGTTTGTCTTCGCAGCAACGCGTGACGGGTAAGCTAGTTTTTCATAAACTATTAAGTAGCTACTCAGCTACTTAATAGCAATTAAGTCTGCAAATGAAGCCTTTGCTGAATGCAGTTAATAGCCCGAGGGCTTTTATCTGCTTTCAGCTCCTTTGTTCTCAGACGGGAAGCAATGCTATCAGCACTTCCCGTGGAGAACTGCTGATAAGGCCGAACAGCCATTTTTATGTTGGCCTGAACTCAACGATCAGCTAGGAGTGCACGAAAAGTGCACAATAGGCGCACATTTAGACAAAACGATTTAGCGATTTTTAAGTGATCATTGCTGCGTGTAAATCGGCCTTTATGCGTATGCCTGTTGTGTCTTTATCATGATGATATAGGAGGTGTTTGGATAGACTGTGAAGTGGATAACCTCTTCTGATGTTTGATCTATGTTGGTTTGCCTGAATGCGGAGGGCATTGGTTGTACGACCTATGTATTTCAAGTTGCAAGGACATTCAATGAGGTAGATAAGGTACGCCGTGTCACAATTAAGAAATTGTTTGATGGTAAATGTGTTTCCTTTTCCTAAATCTATATCCTTTCTGCCAGATTGTATATTGTCACAGCACTTGCACTTACTTATCCCACATTTATAAACCCCCTCGGGGATATGGGTGTAGGGAATAGCTGGAATGGATGAAGTTTGGAATCTTGGATGCAAGGTAGCTAAAATATTTTTCAAATTCCGACCTTTGTGGAAGATGATTGTGGGCTTGCTCATGATTACTTCTGCCAGGAATGCACCCCCCCCTTTAGGATGTTCCAGTTTGGGTTCAAAATCTTTTTTATTGAATTTTGTTGAGTTATACTCAGTCAAGAAGAGATTTTGTGAGTCAAACTAGTTCTTATTTTTCTTCGGGGGGGGGGGGGGGGGTTGATGTCACTTGGTTGGTTTAATACCTTATTATAAGCAGATTCCACTAGGGTTTTAGGGTATCCTTTATCCTAGAACCGACCAATCAAGATTTTAGATTGTTCTTTATAGTCATTAATATTACGGCAGTTCATCCTTATCCTAGTGAATTGGCCAAGAGGTATGTTTACTTTCCATTATTTTGCATGACAGCTGGCAAAATTGAGGTAGCTGTTAGAATCAACCTTCTTAAAAAATGTTTTGATCTCTATTCTGTTGTTGTGGATGAATAGTTCCAGATCTAGAAAAACAATTTTCTCTTCACTGAAGTTTGTAGTAAATTGTAGTCCCACGTTGTTCCTATTAAGGTCTTCAGTAAAAAGGACTAGATCATTTTCGGGCCATCTCATATGATGAGGATATCGCCAATGAAATGACAATATAGTACTCAATGAGGGTCACTGATAACGGATTCACAGGCCCCCATATATAGGTTTGCATACGAAGGGGAAAAATTAGCCCCCCTTGCAGTCCTATGTGTTTGCAGAAAGAAATCATTGTTATCGGTTAAATAATTATTAAATAATGAAAAATGGATTGCATTTAGGATAAAAAGCTTCTAGTGGTATGGCATTAGGGGATCTTTGTCCAGAAAAGGACTTCACAGCTTCTATTCCCTGCATGTGAGGGATGTTGGTGTATAGGGCGGTAACTTCCAGGGTGGCAGGATATATGAGTCCTTCCAAGTGAAGGTCTCCATGATGTTCAGAACATGACTGGTATCCTTCAGATAGGCTGGTAAGCACACTACGTATCTCTGTAGATGTTGATCGATGTAAGCAGAGAGGCCACTCATTATAGAATCGATCCCTGAGATCATCAGTCAATCAGGCGGATGTGTGATATTTTTGTGGACCTTAGGATGAAAATAGAAGT
Source organism: Eleutherodactylus coqui (assembly GCF_035609145.1). Taxonomy (NCBI): domain Eukaryota; kingdom Metazoa; phylum Chordata; class Amphibia; order Anura; family Eleutherodactylidae; genus Eleutherodactylus; species Eleutherodactylus coqui. Next base: position 174,871,512 of record NC_089845.1, read on the forward strand.
AAGGTACTTCTGAATTCTTAATGCAGATGAAATGTTTTTTCTTCCTTGGTGTTATTGGACCACACGGGTACCGATCTGATGACCTCGTTGCCAGGTGCCAAATTGGTAGATATGGAAGCCCGTGATGAGAAGAGTTGCCAGCAATTATCTATCAATAGCATGAAATCACTCCATGTTATGTCAAGACACTTCTCCATGAGAATCAATGAATTCTACTTTATTATCAACATTACCAACTCTTATACAGGAAGAAGAAGGCGTATACAAAAGTTACTTGGTACAAAGATTAGTGTTACATAGGTGACAAAGCTTACTGGTCATAAGGCTTATTGACATCTACCAAATAGTCTCAAAGCTTTTAAGGCCCGTCTAGACATGGAAATCACTGCAGTCAGGATATTGTTATCGCATTAGACAACATTTCTGCTATCGCTGTTTGTCTTCTCAGTTAACATAGCTTAGCCTTATTTAATTTGTCTGTTGACTTCTTATCTTACAATCCTAGTTCCCGGCACTACAAAGCATAGGTTTTAATCTTCTATTTAAGGGTCAATAGTCCAATACAAGGTAAGAAACACACTTATTGCATTCTGAAACTTAACACTTTATATTTCATGACATTGGATAAACAGTTGTTGAGGAATGCTTCTTCCACGAATTCGAACAGGGCACTCTTTATCTCCTTCGTGGGTTCAGCCCAGAGTTATTTGTAGTATTGTGTATCTCCCAGAATATTAGTAGCTTCTGTCTCGTAATATTCTCTATCCAGAAGAACTATTGCCCCCCCCCCCCCCCTTAATCCATATTCTTTATGATGATGTCCTTATTCTTTGAGAGTGAATCAAGTATAAGCCTCTGGGACTTGTTTAGATTAGTCATAGCTAATTTTCCTGGTTCGGGTAATTCTTGAGAGTCATCAAGGACTTCCTTGTAGAAGGTTTCAATAAACGGGCCCTTCTTATTGGTGGGGTAGAAGGTGCTTTTGAGCTTGAGATCTGTGGTGATAGGATTATGTAATAAATCCAAAGTAAGATCCAACGATGAGACTGAGGGAGCCTCAATGATTTTGTGGGTATCTTTCATTTTTCGAATGCAAAAATAGCGACTAATGGTGAGGCTTCTGGCCAATCTGTTTAGGTCCAGAAATTGTTTGAAAAAGTCTGAAGAGTGGGTAGGACTAAATGAGAGCCCTTTGCTGAGGACCTCAATGTCTTTTTACTTTAAAGGATACTTGAAGATATTGATAACTCCAAAAGCTCTTGCTTCCAGGTTGTCTATGATGCGCTCTGCGGAGTCAACGGTGCGTTTGCTTTCTAAACCAAAATGCCGCTCACATTATAGTTAATCTGTCACTTTGTTTTACCTGCCACGACAAACCCCTTTAATTGGAACTAGAACTATGATTGTATTTACTGATCTATTTCATATGAATTGTGTTTTATCTCATTCTAATTATACATCATTACGGATTTATTACCATCGCTGATTTCTTATTTAGCTTCTTATTCTGCACTGTGTTTTCACGCCTATCCTCCAAAACGCGTTGCACTGTCCACTGGGGCTCTGTGATTTCACCACACAGGGCTCTGTTACTTCCTACTACATCCTAGGGACCTCACCAGTGCGAACACCGACATGAGTCCATCCCTACAGTCACATATACGGGTCACCCTGAGCGCAGGAGTCACCCACTTTTTCTCTGTACTTGGCACTGCTTCTGGGGGCTTCATCCCCCAGGTCTTCTGCATGCATGCTCTCATCTGATGTCTATATTGGGACAGGGTCTACCTGTTTCAGTGACTACCACAATCTCTCTGCACTCTCCTATGTGCCTTCTTCTGTACTCTATCACAGATTTACGTTTTACCGACCACTGACTACCAATGCTGTCCAGTAGGGATGAGCGAACGTGTCCGTTACGGACACATCCGCACCCGGACACCGGCTTTGCCGAACACTGCAGTGTTCGCGCGTAAGTGTCCGGGTGCCGCCGGGGGGCGGGGAGATGCGCGGCGGCGCGGGCGGCAGTAGCGGGGAACAGGGGGGAGCCCTCTCTCTCTCCCTCTCCCCCCCACTCCCCGCCGCACCCCCCCGCGCTGCCACGGCGGCCCCCGAACTTTTTCGCCCGAACACTGAAGTGTTCGCAAAGTTCGGTGTTCGGGCGAAAAAGGGGCGGGGCCGAACGTGTTCGCTCATCTCTACTGTCCAGCTCTCCCATTTATGTTCAAATCTAAAAACATATATTGCAATAATAATAAAAGTTCTGTCATAGCATGCCAAATACAAAATACAATATACACCCAGCTGTGTAGGAGTCATCCATAAACGCCAATCCCAAGCCCAGATAAATGGGGAGGGTTAGGGAAAGATCTGGCGACCTACCCTGTAAAAACGTCACCTGAAACCCTATGAGAGAGCTCTCAAATGATTTACGTATTGTATCCAATGGCAGCCATCCCCCCAGGCCAAAGGATACTCTAAATGATACTGCAGAAGAGTGAGCTCTGAGTACAAGTAGTCGGGGTTTTCCTCAAGCTAGAACTGGGGGAAGCCCTCGGGAAGCCCCGCTGCTGATGCACCTCATGATGGAAGGAAAGAACTGTGCTGCACCAAAGCTCACATACTAGCAGCATGGGATGTGCGCGGCACGAGTCCAGGGAAACTGGACATTGTGAAACCGAAGTGACACGACTTAACATTGATATTTTTGGGATTAGCAAATTGCACTGGACGGTAATGGGTATTTCAGTCCGATGACTTCACGTTGCTCTATGCTGGACACGAGGAAATCAAGAGGAATGGAGTCGCCTTTATTACAAACAAGCAGGCCTCGAAGTCAGTAGAAAGTTCTAGAACAATCAGCGACTGTATCATTGCTATCTGGATACGTGGTAAGCCAGTGAACATCTCCATCTTACAGGTCTATGCCCAACGACGGATGCCGATGAGGAAACCGTTGAACATTTTTTTGCCGACATCGAGAAAACTATAAACGAAGTGCCAAAGAAGGACATCATTTACATTATGGGCGACTTCAAGTCGGCAGCCAGAAGCAACCATCACAGGAAGGTTTGGCCTTGGTGAAAGAAATGAATTCGGTGATCACCTGGTACAGTTCTTTCAAGAAAATCGGCTCAGGATAGCAAACACATAGTTTATGCAACCCAAACGCCGACTGTACCCGTGGACACCCCCAATGAATGGCCTCCATCAAAATCAGATTGATTACATCCTGTGTTATCATCGTTGGCAAAGTTCAGTCATCACAAAAACCTTCCAGGGCACCGACTGCAGCACTGATCCTTAACTCATGGCAGCTAAGATCAGGATGAAATTCTGCTGCATTAAGATAGGTGCTCAACTGAGAAAATTCAAGACCTCTAAAATCCCCCAATCATGCACTATTGAGGTAGCAAACCGATTTGAACTGCTTGACACATCAGAGACGCATCCAGAGGAACTACAGCACAATATACAGCCCATGGTTATGGAAACAGTCAGCAAGTATCTCATCTATAAGAAGCAGGAAAAACGAGACTATTGTTTGTCTGAGCGAACCATCAGAATGGCCAATAACAGAAGAACAGCAAAGGCGGCCGGCAACAAAGACGAAGTTCGGCAACTAAAGGCCGATTTTCAGCCAGTGGCAAAAAAAAAAAGCAAGGAAATGGACTGGAATGAGCGCTGCCAACAACAGGAAGCAGAAGCCATGAAGGGCCATATGTGAGTCCTATTCTCACAGGTCAAGATGGCCTGAAAACCTTTCATGGCACGCAACAGCACAATCAAAGGCAAAAATGGGAAGGAACTGAATGACCAACAGAGTATCAAGGATAGGTGGAGGGAATACTCAGGGGAACTATATGCCTTCAACCACATACCTGGATCATTGTGTGCGGCGGAGTCGGGGGACTTGGAGCCTCCATTATGGAGTCAGAAGTGGCTATGGCAATGAAACATCTAGCCAACAAAAAAGCGCCAGGCATAGATAACATACTGGCAGAGCTGTTGCTGCTAGTACCAGTGAAGACCATCACAGCACTGGGTCAGGCAGTCTGGGCATCCACACAATGGCCACAGGGCTGAAAAAGATCTGTCTTCATCCGTCTACCAAAGAAAGGCAACTCCCAGGATATCTCCAACTGCCGAACAATCGCCCTCATACCACATGCAAGCAAGATCCTTCTCAAAATCATACAGGGAAGACTGAGATGAGTAGTTGAAGCGGTGCCCCCTGATGCAAAGGCAGGATTCCAGCGAGGAAGCGGCACCCGCAACTATATTGCAAATCTGCGATGGACCATGGAAAAAGCTTGAGAATACCAAAAAATATCTACATGTGCTTTATCAACTACATGAAGGCCTTTGATTGCATCGACCATGAAAAGCTATGGCGCCCCCTACAAGACCTGGGTGTATCGGTACATCTAGTCAAGCTGATAAAATCACTTTACACCAATCAAGAAGCCACTATGAGAACACAGTATGGAGACACAGATTTGTTTGCGATCAGCAAAGGTGTCCAACAGGGCTGCATCCTCTCACCCTTCTTGTTTAACCCATATGCGGAAGTGATCATGAGGAAAATGGACCAAGATGAACTAGAAATTGGGGTAAAAATAGGTGGAAGAAACATCAACAATCTCCGTTATGTGGATAACACAACTCTGCTTGCAGAAACAGAAGCAAGACTGAAGAAGCTGACATGGAAGATGAAAGTGAAAAAATGGGCCTCTACCTGAATGTAAAGAAGACTAAAATTATGGCAACTGCAAAAAATGGTGAAATTCAAGTCAAAATCTACAATGAGGCCATAGAATGCGTGCAAAACTTCATCTTCCTTGGCTCAAAAATTGTCCAGAATGGAGAATCTATGCCAGAGATAAAACATAGGATAGCATTGGGGAGAAGCGCGATGCTAAACATGGACACAATCTGAAAAATTAGGGATATCGCTATAGCAACTAAACGCAGGATAGTGCAAACCAATAGTTGGCTACTCCTTTTACTGCCCTTGGAAGGATGGAAGGCTAAGTCAAGCTTGAGCCGGCTACCGGATCCATGCAGGATTGAACTTGCAGCCTTCAGGTCATGAGCAAGAACTTAGGACTGCATTTCTGCTGCCTTAAAGGGGTTGTCTCGCGGCAGCAAGTGGGGTTATACACTTCTGTATGGCCATATTAATGCACTTTGTAATATACATCGTGCATTAAATATGAGCCATACAGAAGTTATTCACTTACCTGCTCCGTTGCTAGCGTCCCCGTTGCCATGGTTCCGTCTAACTTCGGTGTCTTCTTGCTTTTTTAGACGCGCTTGCGCAGATGCATCTTCTCCCTTCGGCTGGTCTTGGAAGCATCGGCGTTTTGGCTCCGCCCCCTTTTCGCGTCATCGCGTAGCTCCGCCCCCGTCATGTGCCGATTCCAGCCAATCAGGAGGCTGGAACCGGCACACATCATGGGGCGGAGCTACGCGATGATGCGTACAAGGGGGCGGAGCCAAAACGCCGATGCTTCCAAGACCAGCCGAAGGGAGAAGATGCATCTGCGCAAGCGCGTCTAAAAAAGCAAGAAGACACCGAAGTTAGACGGAACCATGGCAACGGGGACGCTAGCAACGGAGCAGGTAAGTGAATAACTTCTGTATGGCTCATATTTAATGCACAATGTACATTACAAAGTGCATTAATATGGCCATACAGAAGTGTATAGACCCACTTGCTGCCGCGGGACAACCCCTTTAACACTCTGCGCCCCTCGAGGCTCTAGTGAAAGCTGGACTGCGAGGGAAGCTGATGGAAGGAGGATTGATGTGTTGGAGCTGCTGGCGAAAGCTGCTGTGTATGCCCTGGATGGCGAGAGTAACAAACAGAAAAGTCCTGAATCGTATAAGACCTGATATATAAAATAAATCTTGGTATTTGTATAGCGCCAACTTATTCCGCAGCGCTTTCAGGTAATTATTACTTATTACCCCCCACCAAGCTGGGTTCTCATTTTACCGACCTCGGAAGGATGGAAGGCTGAGTCAACCTTGAGCCGGCTACCTGAATCATGTGGGGATCGAACTTGTAACCTTCAGGTCGTAGGCGAGAGCTTATCAGATATATCACTAGAGGCCCAGATGACCGGACTCAGACTCTCGGAGGACAAGATGAATAGACTCAGACTCACGGCGGACAAGATGACCAGACGCAGACTCACGGTGGACTAGATGACCAAACGAAGACTCACGGCGGACAAGATGACCAGACTCAGACTCACGGCGGACAAGATGACCAGACTCAGACTCACGGCGGACAAGATGACCGGACTCAGACTTACGGAGGACAAGATGGCCGGACTCACGGCGGACAAGATGGCCGGACTCAGACTCACGGAGGACAAGATGGCCGCACTCAGACTCACGGAGGACAAGATGGCCGCATCAGACTCACGGAGGACAAGATGGCCGCACTCAGACTCACGGAGGACAAGATGGCCGGACTCAGACTCACGGAGGACAAGATGGCCGGACTCAGACTCACGGAGGACAAGATGGCCGGACTCAGACTCACGGAGGACAAGATGGCCGGACTCAGACTCACGGAGGACAAGATGGCCGGACTCAGACTCACGGAGGACAAGATGGCCGGACTCAGACTCACGGAGGACAAGATGGCCGGACTCAGACTCACGGAGGACAAGATGGCCGGACTCAGACTCACGGAGGACAAGATGGCCGGACTCAGACTCACGGAGGACAAGATGGCCGGACTCAGACTCACGGAGGACAAGATGGCCGCATCAGACTCACGGAGGACAAGATGGCCGCACTCAGACTCACGGAGGACAAGATGGCCGGACTCAGACTCACGGAGGACAAGATGGCCGGACTCAGACTCACGGAGGACAAGATGGCCGGACTCAGACTCACGGAGGACAAGATGGCCGGACTCAGACTCACGGAGGACAAGATGGCCGGACTCAGACTCACGGAGGACAAGATGGCCGGACTCAGACTCACGGAGGACAAGATGGCCGGACTCAGACTCACGGAGGACAAGATGGCCGGACTCAGGCTCACGGAGGACAAGATGGCCGGACTCAGGCTCACGGAGGACAAGATGGCCGGACTCAGGCTCACGGAGGACAAGATGGCCGGACTCAGGCTCACGGAGGACAAGATGGCCGGACTCAGGCTCACGGAGGACAAGATGGCCGGACTCAGGCTCACGGAGGACAAGATGGCCGGACTCAGGCTCACGGAGGACAAGATGGCCGGACTCAGGCTCACGGAGGACAAGATGGCCGGACTCAGGCTCACGGAGGACAAGATGGCCGGACTCAGGCTCACGGAGGACAAGATGGCCGGACTCAGGCTCACGGAGGACAAGATGGCCGGACTCAGGCTCACGGAGGACAAGATGGCCGGACTCAGGCTCACGGAGGACAAGATGGCCTGACTCAGGCTCACGGAGGACAAGATGGCCTGACTCAGGCTCACGGAGGACAAGATGGCCTGACTCAGGCTCACGGAGGACAAGATGGCCTGACTCAGGCTCACGGAGGACAAGATGGCCTGACTCAGGCTCACGGAGGACAAGATGGCCTGACTCAGGCTCACGGAGGACAAGATGGCCTGACTCAGGCTCACGGAGGACAAGATGGCCTGACTCAGGCTCACGGAGGACAAGATGGCCGGACTCAGACTCACGGAGGACAAGATGGCCAGATTTAGACTCACAGAGGACAAGATGGCCTGACTCAGACTCACAGAGGACAAGATGGTCTGACTCAGACTCACAGATTTTGGCAACCTAAAGTGAGCCAAAATCTATAGAAAAATTGCTAGAAAAATCTATAATGCTTGGACAGATCAGTGGCAAAAGAAGACCTGACCGCCAAAGAATACAATGGCTGATACTGGCATGGATATCACACAACTGAAAGAAGCAAAGCCGAAAAACATGGATGGAGCTCGCCTTTAGGGTCGCCGAGGGTCGTGAATGACTAAACAGCTAACAGCAACAACATACCTACACAATTCTGCCATAAATACCACCACCATACCGTATCCTCACAATACCTTCACAAAGTGCACATAGAATACTGCCATATGTTCCCCACAATAATGCCCAAATAAAGGCATATACATATTCCACACAATAAAGGGAGTCTGTCACCTACTTTAAGCCCTATTAACTAAGCTTATGGGCTGAAAGTAGGTGACCCATGGAGTCTGGGGATGTAAGTTTTATACTTACCTTTCCAATCATTCCCCCAGTGTCAGCATTAAAATCTACTGCTGAGTGCATAAGTAGCCCACCCATTGCAAAATTAGAACAGGAGGACTACTTAGCAGCACCACTCAATGTATTCAGCAGTGTCTTTTAGTGCTCACATCAAGGGAACAACGGGAAAGGTTAAGTATGACACCTACATCCCAGGACTCAGCGGGTCACCAACTTTCAACACATAGCTTATCTTATAGGGCTAAAAGTAGGTGACAGAGTTTTTTTAGGCCGCCATCCTCAGGACTGGACGTTGAACTGGATTGTAAAGTTTTGTACCTTCATCAATTTGATGTTGAACCATTGTGCTTCTTGATCAAGTAAATGTGAGTTGCACTGTTAACCTCCTCTTCATGCTCTGGACTCTTCTTTCCTGGGGAGACATTACACTTTACCAACATCCCAGGGAGCAGAGACCAGACCTTCCCCATCCCCCCATAACTCACTGCTGTGCAGCTAGTGAGTGCTTCACTTAGTACTGGCCGCCATGGGGCTAAACACTATCAGCCCTATTCTGGCTTACTACAATAATATCTGCCTTCTATGACTCACCTCTAAAGTGACTTATCTTCCAGAGCACTTGGCCCAATTTTGATGCTGCATTAATTTTTGCATGAGCCGGAATGTGCTTCTTCTCTGTGACTCTTATCTTAAGATCTGGAGACTTAGTATTCCTCCCCCTCACTATTTTTAGGTCAGGAATCCCTTAGCTGCTGTACATTAGTGCAAGCACCAGCGTCTTCTGCTATGAATAAATAAAGAGATGTAAAATAAGACAGAAGATGTTAATGCGCCCCGGGGGAGTTTTCGCAGAGGTCGCATTAAGATTTTGTGCAGTGTTAAATGTGAAGTTACATTACTGCGGTGCTGTATGGAAGCTAAACACTGCTTCATAGGAGTGACCATGTAATGACCTCAAGCAGGTACACAGGGGTGTTTGACAGGAGGAGCGCCCCTCTCATACCACTAGCTCCAGATTGGGTCAAGCATTGAAGGTCCTAGCAGCGTCCACGCTCCCCTGCAGCCTTCTTGTCCCTAGAGTTACATTGCTGTTTCTTGCTCCCTTGTAGCCTCCGTCCCCCTGCCTCCCCACTGCTGTCCCTGGGGAGAGACACTTGTGTGCCCGCTCCCCTGCAGCCTCCCCATTTCCCTCCCTCACTCAGTGAAATAAGAGCGGTGTGCTGCTGCCTCCGCTCACCCGCTCCCTAGTAGTCATCCGCCGCTGCCCACAGCAGGGAGGCCCCCAGGAAAGACTCTCTCCAGCCGATCCCTCATTGTCCTGCGTGGCAACCCAGTGCAGGGAGGCCGCCAGGAAATCAGCGGTTCCGCCGCTGCTGCCCAGTGTAGGGAGGCCGCCGGATGCCGCCAACAGAGAAGAAGAAGGCGCTGTGCCAAAAGCTAAGCTGCTGGAGGGCTAGTTACGCCACTGTAACTGTGTAGTGACTTCCAGGACCTGAGGCGTGGGCAGCCTGTCCAATTCCCTGTACCTTGTCACCACCCACACGTCTGATGGCGACAAGATATAGGAATACCCGCAGGGGTCTACATAGGACTCGCTGGGTCCACAGCAAAACCCACAATAGCTCCCCCTCCCAAAAATAAATACTGACAACATCTTCTCTATCACACAGTGTCTTAGTTCTAGCATACCTATATATAATGTGATCCCCATATAATAGTCAGCTACCAGCTCTATATAGTAATAATGATTACAGTGCAGTTACTTCCACTGATTACAGGTGACATCTTGTCTATAACAGTGTCTCAGTTCTAGCATACCTATATATAATGTGGTCACTATGTAATAGTCAGCTACCAGCTCTACATAGTGATAATGGGGACTGGTGCATCTTGTCTCCACCAGAAGGGATGGATGGAGACAAGCATCAGTGAGAGGGGAAGCCCTGCTCACACCCCCACATGTGATTCTTGTACCCTGGGCTGAGGACGGGCTTTCCTGCAGCTCTGGCGTGGTGCCACCATGGAGAAGAAGAGCAGTCACCCTCTGTGCAGCAGAGCCCCCCCGGTGGGGACGAGAGAGTGAACGGGGGACCACAATTCGCTGGGAGCAGACATACCAGGGCGCCGGGGAGTGTGCATTCGGTCGCCACAGCAAAACATCCATCCATCCATGGCAGGTCCCCGGGGAACAGTTGAGCACAGACACCTCCCGGCTTGTGGAAGTTACCCTGATGCTCTTCCTTGTCCTGTTGGCACTCCAGCGCTGGCACTTTCCCCGACTCAGTGCTCCTGTCATTGTGCGCTGCTTCACAGGGCAGCCTCCTGTCACTCACCCAACCACTCTCCATTGTCCCATCCTCACTCCTGCACTTTCACGTTTGGCACTGCAGTGGTCCTAACCCCAACCCAGCCCTAAGCCTAACAGTGAAGCCATGGCAAGCCAGCCCCCTAGCCAATCAGGAGCTAGAGGGCGTTAACTGGGCATATACTGTGTGTTACCATACAGTGCGGCATGGGGTCCCACGGTCGGCGCGCGTCGCTCCGGCGTCGGCTCCAGCAGCCTGGAGCCCTGTGTCGAGGTCATCCCAGCAGCTTGGGTTGGCCAGTGGGCGGCGGCGTGGGCGTGCCCGCCCATAGGGTGCCGCCCGCACTCCTCTGTGCTTCTCATACAGCAGTGGGTGGAGTTGCCTCCTCCCACTCTCCGCCCCTGGGCGGAACCTTGTGGTTAAAAGACTGGCAGTGAACTGAGCTCACTGCCAGTTATTGGTTCTGCATGCACCTAGCCAGTCTGTCTGTGGGTCTCCTCAGTCAGTCCCTAGTTGTCGGTCAGCTCCCTCTGGTCCCCTATGACTCTGTCTGTTAGTGTTGGTTCTGTTTGCCTCTAATCTAGTCTGGCCCAGTCAGCACTAGTTGCTATCCAGCACTCTGCCAGTTTGCCTGTGAGTCCCATCTCCAGCCTTGTAAGTTTTGTTGGTCTGATTCATCTGCCTCCTCTGTCGGCACTCTGTTCCCCCCATTAGGTAGTTTCCTGCTTGTCAGCCGCCAGGTCCCTAGCCAGGGCAGGGACCGCTGTCCAGTTGTCCGCCTGGGGTTAGCCAGGGCCGAGGCAAGTAGGCAGGGACAGTGGGGGTGCGGGAGATCAGGGCACCCCAACTGGCGCTCGGGGGGCAGAGTGCCGTAACATAATAACTGGCCCTTAAAATATTGTTTTTCTTTTCATGGCGGCGATCAGCGCCCTTGCAAACCAGCTGCAAGACCTGGTGCCGGTGATCCGGGATTTGTCAGCTCGCATGGTGGCCCAGGAGCAGTGGGCGTTGTCGCAGGAGCAGAACGCCTCTACCTGTCCCGAACCCAAGTGCCCTCTTCCCGAGGTGTTCTCTGGGGAGAGGAACAAGTTTTTCGTTTTCCAACAGGCGTGTCGCCTGTTTTTTCGGATGCGTCCCCGTTCTTCCGGCTCGGAGGTCCAGAGGGTCGGGCTTATAATGTCCCTGCTGCGGGGCTCTGCCCAGACTTGGGCCTTTTCCATTCCCGAGGGTTCCCCCTCCCTGCAGTCGGTGGACTCCTTTTTTCAGGAACTCGGGGGTATCTTCGATGAACCGGACCGAGTGGGGTTGGCGGTTGCGCGGTTGCTGGCGCTGCATCAGGGGTCGCTTTGTGTGGAGGATTATTGCTCCAATTTCAGACGCTATGCGGGTGATACTGCATGGAACGATAGCGCCCTGAAAGACGTTTTTATGCAAGGTCTCTCAGACGCGGTCAAAGAACTGTTGATCTCCCACCCCGTTCCCGGGTCCTTAAAAGAGGCTATGGAGTTAGCAGTGAAGGCAGATAGGAGGCTCAGGGCTGGGAAGCAAGATAGACCGACCCATAGAGTCAGGGAGGTCATTTGTCCTGTTCCCTCCCCGTCCGTACCAGTCTCTGTTCCCGAACCTATCGAACTGGACCCGCTGGACCCCAAGGAGCGACGCCGGATTCGGTTATTACATAATCTCTGTCTCTACTGCGGGAAAGCTGGACATCGGGTGATAACTTGCCCCTGGAGGCCTCAGCGTCCACAGTCTGAATCGGCAGAAAGACTTCCAGTCCTAGGCGACTGCAGGGAGAGTCGCCTAGGACCTCAGGTACGTCCTAGACTTCTGATACCCTGCCAGGTTAGATTCCGGAACTTCTCCCGCCTAGGGCAGGCGTTTATTGATTCCGGAGCAGCTGCTAACCTGATAAGCATGCGTCTCGTTGAGCCCCTGAGGGCTGAATTTGTGGCGCTGAAGACGCCAATTCGTTTTGCTAGCATTGATGCTACTCCTCTTGCTTCGGGCTTGGTACGATGGAGGACCCCAGTGTTACAACTCATGGTGGGGGGTCGCCATTTGGAAGGTCTATCATTCCTGGTGATGGAGAAAATGTCGGTAGACATGGTACTAGGGAGGCCGTGGCTGGCGTTGCACAACCCCCAATTCGATTGGGCCACTGGGGAGCTAACCCAGTGGGGGCCGTCCTGCCATAGCCATCGTGCTCCCCCTCCCCCCTGCTCAGTCGAACAGAAGGGGTACCGGTCCTCTGGAAATCGCAAAAGGAGGGGTCGCACGGGGTGCCATAAGTCTTTGTCGAAACCTGTTGTCTCTTCGGTGATGCCCACCTCCGATCCCCCGCCGCCCACCCTGGTCTGTGATGAAGTTGAACACAAGGCCCAGGAGGTCCTGGATTCTTGCCGGGGTCCAGGAACCGTACAATATTTGGGGGCCCGGAAGAGTTTTTTGGAGTATGATAGCTCAGATGACAGTGATTGTAAAGTTAGAGATGCCTCAGATTTTGAAGGCAGCGTCATTGGTAGCGAGGATGGGTCAAAAGACAGTGGCGAATGTTTGGACATTGACTCGGAAGACGACCTGAAACATGACGATATGTCAATGGTTGGCCCTGAAGGAAATGGGGCAGCCACAGACTACCGAAGTCATGGACCTGAGGATCAGTCCATGGTGTCCGCTCAGGAGGGTCACATTCTCGGGTTGGTACAGCGTTTTCACAGCCTTTGCCTGGATAAGCCTGGTCGAGTTTCCGGGGGCCCGGAGGTCCCCCGTCAGAGGGGGGTAATGTTACCATACAGTGCGGCATGGGGTCCCACGGTCGGCGCACGTCGCTCCGGCGTCGGCTCCAGCAGCCTGGAGCCCTGTGTCGAGGTCATCCCAGCAGCTTGGGTTGGCCAGTGGGCGGCGGCGTGGGCGTGCCCGCCCATAGGGTGCCGCCCGCACTCCTCTGTGCTTCTCATACAGCAGTGGGTGGAGTTGCCTCCTCCCACTCTCCGCCCCTGGGCGGAACCTTGTGGTTAAAAGACTGGCAGTGAACTGAGCTCATTGCCAGTTATTGGTTCTGCATGCACCTAGCCAGTCTGTCTGTGGTCCCCCTCAGTCAGTCCCTATTTGTCGGTCAGCTCCCTCTGGTCCCCTATCACTCTGTCTGTTTGTGTTGGTTCTGTTTGCCTCTAATCTAGTCTGGCCCAGTCAGCACTAGTTGCTATCCAGCACCCTGCCAGTTTGCCTGTGAGTCCCATCTCCAGCCTTGTATGTTTTGTTGGTCTGATTCATCTGCCTCCTCTGTCGGCACTCTGTTACCCCCCATTAGGTAGTTTCCTGCTTGTCAGCCGCCAGGTCCCTAGCCAGGGCAGGGACCGCCGTCCAGTTGTCCGCCTGGGGTTAGCCAGGGCCAAGGCAAGTAGGCAGGGACAGTGGGGGTGCGGGAGATCAGGGCACCCCAACTGGCGCTCGGGGGGCAGAGTGCCGTAACACTGTGTGTCACTAGGTCTCTACCCATCCTTCTGGTGGAGACAAGATACACCATTACCATGATAGTGATTACAGTGCAGTTACTTCCATTGAATACAGGTGACATGTTCTCTGATTGGTATTGTCTCTATCAGGGCCCAGACCACTATGAAGACTTCCTCTGGATACCACTCATCTCTGCACACTATCTCATCCTGTAGCTAACCCCCAATAAACCTTTCAGTAATCCCCCGAAGTACCAGGGCCTCCTTTTAGGCCCCATAAAGTGATAATATTCCCTTTGTGGCTCTCGAAATTATAGTGTCCCTTCTGTGTCCCCCAAGAAAGTCTGATCAGCAGAACACTTTCTACCCCCCAGTCCCTCCTGTCTGACAGTGCATCTCCATGCAGCGACTGCTCCCCCGCTTCTGCTGCACAGAGCAGGTGATGAAGGGAGGAAACCCTGCAGGTTCTAAAGGCTACAGGGACTAACAAGTCAGCGGTGGAATGGGGGGCAGGGCTATTCTTTCCTCATAACGGCTGTCTAGTCTGATGTAGTTTGAAGCACGCCACTACATATTCAAATGTAGCAGAGCTGTAGATGTCATTTAGCATTTTTCTGAGTGCACTATGATAACCTTCTGAATATAGAAAACTCAATCATCATTCAGTGGCAAATAGCAGATTCAGCTCTGCTACATCTGTAAGCAGAACTAAAGAAGCAGTTGACATGTTTTCTTCTTAAACTCAAGGATGGTTTCAGTGAGAGCTAATTCCACAAAAACAACCTTCGTGTGGCACAAGAAAGCTTTAATTGTCCCGAACCACCAAGGACTTTCCCATTATCTCACTCGCTGTCCTAGACCACCATAGACTGCTTTTCTATGAACCCCTTCACTGTTTAGGCATAAGACAATATTGGGGCAGTACGGTGGCTCGGTGGTTAGCACCGTTGCCTTGCAGTGATTGCTTCCTTAGTTTAAATCTGACCAAGGACAACATCTGCATGGAGATATAGTAAAAATCCCCGCGCTCCTGCATGGAGTTGTATGTTCTCCCTGTGTTTGTGTGGGTTTCCTCTGGCATTTCGGTTTCATCCCACACTGCAAAAACATAGTAGTAGGGAATTTAGCTTGTCAGCTCCAGAGGGGACAAAACCCAATGATGTACAACCAAAACACATATCTCCATTCCTGCTCCCACTCACATGATTGCCTGTCACTCTCTGGAGGTCTCCCCTGTGTATTGCAGTCACTTCCATGCAATGCAGCCTCCTGTCTGATACTTATCAGCCACCATACTGAGAGTGAGTCTTTTTACTTTCAGTTTCACATCAACCCCATGATGCATCAGCACAGCATTGGCTAGAAACTCTACCACTTCTGTATGCTGGAGGGGAAGAGGGCAGTATAATTATCATTACCCTATATAAGCTACAGACCATTGTAGTGGCCCAGAGTTAGTGGGGCCTCTCCATAATGTATGTTTGTCTCGTGCTAAATGTCTTGTCAGTGTCTTATGTGTAGTGTGCATTTGGGATGTGTAATGCACAGCTGCAGCACTGAATGGGTTAATGTCTGGGTTATGTCTGAGAAATGTATCTTCTTGTGTGTCATATGACGGTGTCTCATATATATGTTGGTGAGGATCCTGAAAGAGGGAGTTGACACTTCAGTGAGGAGTCTGCCTGTCTTCTTGCAAGTGAGAGGACAAGTCAGTGGGTGGGCCATCCAGACACAGATTGCTACATGTGTAGAGAATGGAAGAAGCTGAGTGATATCCTTCAGCTTGGCCTGTGTCTACTCTACCCAGGATGTACCAGTGCTACCACTATAGCACTGAGACAGAGTGGGACAAACATCTGAAGTGTGAGTGGTGACCGGTAGAGAGTTGGAGGGAAAAGAAGAATTGCCTGGAGCGGGATCACACAAATAACTGAGACTGTGGCTTGTCCGGACCACCCCGAGAAGTGCTCCCTGTCGCACCACCTTCTAGAAGGGTAAGTTGTGTCAGTACCCTGGTGTTTGTTGGAACTGTTCTGAAGTTAAAGTAAACGAACACTACTGACCGTTCCTGGTTTGTCCATGAAATGTTACCCTGTGACTGATGTTTATTACAACATCCAGTTTCATCAAAGAGAAGGGATCAGTGGTGTCACGTGTGGCAACAGAGACTCGAGGTAATTTTCAGTTGCCTTTCCCTGTGACCTCCCCCAGCGGTAACTTGGATGGGTCCCAAGCTACCCCAGGGGAAGAGATGGTAGCACTACCATGACAAGGCCTTTTGTACTTCGCTATCTCCTTGGCTGTGGGCCTGCTCCCATGCTGCAACATAAGTATCCAGTCAGGAGGATGAGCTGTGATCTCCTCTAATCATCATCAGTAATTGTGATAGGAGTGTCTGGGCCCCCCTCTAGGCAGTTTCTGTGGTAGGGACAATGTAAAAGCATCACACAGAATTAGAACCTGACTAGAAAATTAATCCACCATAACCCAAAGTAGATCTAAACTGGTCAGAATTTGGATCATCTGAGTAAAAGGAGGCTGGAGTCTTAGGTAGAGAGAAAGAACTTAGCAAGGTAACACTCACTTATACATACAGGGGGATATCACTGGAGTGGCCCTTTAAGTAAGTGCCAGCTTCTCTGCTCCGTACTACTTGTGTGGACTTTCCCCACGGCCCTGAGACTGCAGCAGTCCTGTATACCGTGACTCCTGTCAGCTTCTGTTCGCTAAACCAGCTTACTACTTTACGCTGCACTCTACGCTTTTCAAATCAGTCTTCTAGAAGGTTACAAGAACTTTTAGAACTTTTGTTCCTCCCACCAGCTTAGTGCTGACTAGCTGCTATGGAAAGGAGCTGAGTTACTGGGCTGTCCTATCCCTCGCTCTATATTGTACACAACCAAGCCACCATCTTCAAGTCTGGACATCAATAGAGTGTAGAAAACATTTAAAGACAGTCATACAACTCTCAGAACTATCAATATCATTATGTAGTGACAGTTCTGGGTCGCAACATAGTACCGCCTAATCACATCCACAAAATGCAAACATCTATGGCAGGACTTAAAGGATTGTTCCGCACATACAGATATAATGCCATATAGTGCCCTTGAAAATAGTGCCACACATAAGTCCCCTTAGGACAAGTCCATACAGTACACACAGTGCCAAAGAGAGCCCATGGGAATAGTATCAGAGTATGTCTAAAAGAACAGTGCCATAAAGTGCAGATAGAAAGCGCCAGCTCCACCGCTCTCTATCAGCTCTCCTGTCCGTGTAAGAGGGAACATACTGCACGACATCCGCTCACTCCTATAATGTTCATAGCAGTAGTGCCACACCGGACATAAAGTACTGGTGCCATACAGTGCCCAAAGGGGGGTGAAAGGAGAGTGGTGGAGCTACCCCGGCCGTTCAGGTCACAGAGTACATGGTGGGAGGGAGAGAAACATGGCTCAGGGTGCAACGACTCCAAAACGTGATGATGGTGCCATAGAAGAAGACTTTATTACATGAGGAGTAAAACCAGCAGGTAAAAGGTGTTTCGAGGTTAGATCTCTTCTTCTGTAAATGCCGGGACATAACATGCTGGATGGCTGCGGTATTTATCTTACCATGCCAGTAACATAATGCTGTGAGTGCCAACAGGAATAGTCTCATACTGCGTCTATGAGAAGCGTGCCCAGAGGAATGGTGGCCACATTCTGATAGCTGGGGGTCGGTCCTTTGGATGCTCGCCTTCTCTGGTTTTCCCCTCTATGTTCTAAATATTGTTGTATGCCCTATATAGGTATCTGGAGTTGTATCTCGCTCCTGTGGTGTGTAAGGAATGAAGTACAGCTTACACCGAACCACCCCTTTATTAGCTCCTATCTAGTGGCCGAAGTTCTCCTGCTCCTGCCCGGCTGACCCTCACTACACAGGCAAACAGGATCTCATTATTAACCCTTTTAGGACCCACCAATAGCTTGTATATTTTAAACCCCAGCTGAACTGATGAAGGGGTTCTCCTCCCCGAAGCGCGTTTTCATAAGCTGATCACGTACTTTATTAAATAAAAGGAGAAGTTCCCCAAACCTCTGGTCACTTCCCACTTGCTTTAACCTGGAGTGTTGCACCTTCTCCACGGCCAGTTTGTGGTCCTATTCTCTTACTCTATCACGCCCCCCGGTGGTGCGTCATCTGCTCAGGCAGCGCTCCCACTACTGCAGTTACCACTCCACACTCTTCACCACGTATGTAGCATCATTGTTCATTATAAACACGACTGTATGGGTTTTGCTCCACCCCTCTCTTTCCTCCTGTATTCTGATTTGGCCACAGGGTTCAGTATTGGGCCCCATTCTGTTCAATATATTTACCAACGCCCTGATAGAGGGGCTGCACAGTAAAATATCAATATTTACAGATGATACAAAATTATACAATATAACCAATGCAACGGAGGACAATGTGCGGCTACAAACGGCCTGAGATAAGCCGGGGGCTTGGGGGGGGGGGGGGGGGGGGGAATGAGGGTCAATGTGGATAAATGTAAGGTTCTGCACATGGGCAGGAGAAACGGATGTCACCAATACATAGTAAGGCCTCTTTCCCACGAGCGTATATCGGCCCGCCGTTTTCACGGTCGGCCGACATACGCTGTGATTCTAATGCATCAGATCACATAGCCGTATTCCTGTGACGTAAAAACGCCCGGGAGGCCAATATAGCGCTGGGAGCTTTTGGGGGCCCCAGAGATAGTCCTGTAACTATCCTTTCGGACACAATACGTCGGCCGCTGCATGGGCTCCTAGAGGAGTCAATAATAGCAGCAGGAGAGGGGAGGTGGGAAGGAGTTTAGCAGTTACACTTCCTCCCTCTTCTCCCTTCCCCTCTAGCAGATTGGAATTAGAGGGATCAGGACAGGGCACAGCTAAGCGCCACCCCCGTCCCGCCCCCTCCCATTGCAATCTGCTGGAGGGAAGGAGAGAGGAGGTGAGCCAACGAGGGGAGGGAAGGAAAGGGGACGATGGCAGCACAAAACATAAATGGGGTGCTGCTAGGGAAAAGTTATATGGAAAAATACCTGGAGGTGCTAGTGGACTGTAGATTAACTGGAGCAACCAATGCCAGTCAGATGCATACTATTATAGTAGTTATATATTCTTGTACATAGGGGGCAGTATTATAGTAGTTATATTCTTGTACATAGGGGGCAGTATTATAGTAGTTATATTCTTGTACATAGGGGGCAGTATTATAGTAGTTATATTCTTGTACATAGGGAGCAGTATTATAGTAGTTATATTCTTGTACATAGGGGGCAGTATTATAGTAGTTATATTCTTGTACATAGGGGGCAGTATTATAGTAGTTATATTCTTCTACATAGGGGGCAGTATTATAGTAGTTATATTCTTATACAAAGGGGACAGTATTATAGTAGTTATTTTCTTGTACATAGGAGGCAGTATTATAGTAGTTATATTCTTGTACATAGGGAACAGTATTATAGTAGTTATATTCTTGTACATAGGAGCAGTATTATAGTAGTTATATTCTTGTTCACAGGGGGCAGTATTACAGTAGTTATATTCTTGTACATAGGGGACAGTATTATAGTAGTTATATTCTTGTACATAGGGGGCAGTATTATAGTAGTTATATTCTTGTACATAGGAGGCAGTATTATAGTAGTTATATTCTTGTTCACAGGGGGCAGTATTACAGTAGTTATATTCTTGTACATAGGGGGCAGTATTATAGTAGTTATATTCTTGTACATAGGGGGCAGTATTATAGTAGTTATATTCTTGTACATAGGGAGCAGTATTATAGTAGTTATATTCTTGTACATAGGGGGCAGTATTATAGTAGTTATTTTCTTGTACATAGGGAACAGTATTATAGTAGTTATATTCTTGTACATAGGGGGCAGTATTATAGTAGTTATATTCTTGTACATAGGGAGCAGTATTATAGTAGTTATATTCTTGTACATAGGGGGCAGTATTATAGTAGTTATTTTCTTGTACATAGGGAACAGTATTATAGTAGTTATATTCTTGTACATAGGTGGCAGTATTATAGTAGTTATATTCTTGTACATAGGGGGCAGCATTATAGTAGTTATATTCTCGTATATAGGAGCAGTATTACAGTAGTTATATACTTGTACATAGGGGGCATCATTATATTAGTTTTATTCTTGTACATAGGGGCAGTATTATAGTAGTTATATTCTTGTACATAGGGGGCAGTATTATAGTAGTTATATTCTTGTGCATGGGCGCAGTATTATAGTAATTATATTCTTGTACATAGGGGCCAGTATTATAGTAGTTATATTCTTGTACATAGGGGACAGTATTATAGTAGTTATATTCTTGTACATAGGGGACAGTATTATAGTAGTTATATTCTTTTACATAGGGAGCAGTATTATAGTAGTTATATTCTTGTACATAAGAACAATATTATAGTAGTTATATACTAGTACATAGGGGGCAGCATTATAGTAGTTATATTCTCGTATATAGGAGCAGTATTACAGTAGTAATATACTTGTATATAGGGGGCATCATTATATTAGTTATATTCTTGTACATAGGGGGCAGTTTTATAGTAGTTATATTCATGCAAATAGGGGCAGTATTATAGTAATTATATTCTTGTACATAGGGGGCAGTATTATAGTAATTATATTCTTGTACATAGGAGCAGTATTATAGTAGTTATATTCTTGTACATAGGGAGCAGTATTATAGTAGTTATATTCTTGTACATAGGGGGCAGTATGATAGTAGTTATTTTCTTGTACATAGGGAACAGTATTATAGAAGTTATATTCTTGTACATAGGCACAGTATTATAGTAGTTATATTCTTGTACATAGGCGCAGTATTATAGTAATTATATTCTTGTACATAGGGGGCAGTATTATAGCAGTTATATTCTTGTACATAGGGGGCAGTATTATAGTAGTTATATTCTTGTACATAGGAGCAGCATTATAGTAGTTATATTCTTGTACATAGGCGGCAGTATTATAGTAGTTATATTCTTGTGCATGGGTGCAGTATTATAGTATATATATTCTTGTACATAGGGGGCAGTATTATAGTAGTTATATTCTTGTACATAGGGAGCAGTATTATAGTAGTTATATTCTTGTACATAAAAGCAATATTATAGTAGTTATATTCTTGTACATAGGAGGCAGTATTATAGTAGTTATATTCTTGTACATAGGGAGCAGTATTATATTAGTTATATTCTTGTACATAGGGAGCAGTATTATAGTAGTTATATTCTTGTACATAGGAGGCAGTATTATAGTAGTTATATTCTTGTACATAGGAGCAGTATTATAGTAGTTATATTCTTGTACATAGTGGGCAGTATTATAGTAGTTATATTCTTGTACATAGGGGGCAGTATTATAGCAGTGATATTCTTGTACATAGGGGGCAGTATTATAGTAGATATATTCTTGTACATAGTGGGCAGTATTATAGTAGTTATATTCTTGTACATAGGAGCAGTATTATAGTAGTTATATTCTTTTACATAGGAGCAGCATTATAGTAGTTATATTCTTGTACATAGGCGGCAGTATTATAGTAGTTATATTCTTGTACATAGGGGCAGTATTATAGTAGTTATATTCTTGTACATAGGAGCAGCATTATAGTAGTTATATTCTTGTACATAGGCGGCAGTATTATAGTAGTTATATTCTTGTGCATGGGTGCAGTATTATAGTATATATATTCTTGTACATAGGGGGCAGTATTATAGTAGTTATATTCTTGTACATAGGGAGCAGTATTATAGTAGTTATATTCTTGTACATAAAAGCAATATTATAGTAGTTATATTCTTGTACAGAGGAGGCAGTATTACAGTAGTTATATTCTTGTACATAGGGGGCAGTATTATAGTAGTTATATTCTTGTACATAAGGAGCAGTATTATAGTAGTTACATTCTTGTACATAGGGGGCAGTATTATAGTAGTTATATTCTTGCACATAGGGGGCAGTATTATAGTAGTTATATTCTTGGGCAAAGGGGGCACTATTATAGTAGTTATATTCTTGTACATAGGGAAGAGTATTATAGTAGTTATATTCTTGTTCACAGGGGGCAGTATTATAGTAGTTATATTCTTGTACACAGGGGGCAGTATTATAGTAGTTATATTCTTGTACATAGGGAACAGTATTATAGTAGTTATATTCTTGGACATAGGGGGCAGTATTATAGTAGTTATATTCTTGTACATAGGGGGCTGTATTATAGTAGTTATATTCTTGTACACAGGGGGCAGTATTATAGTAGTTATATTCTTGTACATAGGGGGCAGTATTATAGTAGTTATTTTCTTGTACATAGGGAACAGTATTATAGTAGTTATATTCTTGGACATAGGGGGCAGTATTATAGTAGTTATATTCTTGTACATAGGGAAGAGTATTATAGTAGTTATATTCTTGTTCACAGGGGGCAGTATTACAGTAGTTATATTCTTGTACACAGGGGGCAGTATTATAGTAGTTATATTCTTGTACATAGGGAACAGTATTATAGTAGTTAAATTCTTGTACATAGGCGCAGTAGTATAGTAGTTATATTCTTGTACATAGGGGGCAGTATTATAGTAGTTATATTCTTGTACATAGGCGCAGTATTATAGTAGTTATATTCTTGTACATAGGGGGCAGTATTATAGTAGTTATATTCTTGTACATAGGGGGTATTATTATAGTAGTTATATTCTTGTACATAGGAGCAGTATTATAGTAATTACATTCTTGTACACAGGGGGCAGTATTATAGTAGTTATATTCTTGTACATAGGGGGGCAGTATTATAGTAATTACATTCTTGTACATAGGGGGCAGTATTATAGTAGCTATATTCTTGTACATAGGGGGCAGTATTATAGTAGTTATATTCTTGTACATAGGGAGCAGTATTATAGTAATTATATTCTTGTACACAGGGGGCAGTATTATAGTAGTTATATTCTTGTACAAAGGGGGGCAGGATTATAGTAATTACATTCTTGTACTTAGGGGGCAGTATTATAGTATCTATATTCTTGTACATAGGGGGCAGTATTATAGTAGTTATATTCTTGTACATAGGGAGCAGTATTATAGTATTTATATTCTTGTACATAGGGGGCAGTATTATAGAAGCTATATTCTTGTACATAGGGAGCAGTATTATAGTAGTTATATTCTTGTACATAGGGGGCAGTATTATAGTAGTTATATTCTTGCACATAGGGGGCAGTATTATAGTAGTTATATTCTTGCACATAGGGGGCAGTATTATAGTAGTTATATCCTTGTACATAGGGGGCAGTATTATAGTAGTTATATTCTTGTACATAGGGGGCAGTATTATAGTAGTTATATTCTTGTACATAGGGGGCAGTATTATAGTAGTTATATTCTTGTACATAGGGGGCAGTATTATAGTAGTTATATTCTTGTACATAGGGGGCAGTATTATATTAGTTATATTCTTGTACATAGGGGGCAGTATTATAGTAGTTATATTCTTGTACATAGGGAGCAGTATTATAGTAGTTATATTCTTGTACATAGGGAGCAGTATTATAGTAGTTAAATTCTTTTACATAGGAGGCAGTATTATAGTAGTTATATTCTTGTACATAGGAGGCAGTATTATAGTAGTTATATTCTTGTACATAGTGGGCAGTATTATAGTAGTTATATTCTTGTACATAGGGGGCAGTATTATAGCAGTGATATTCTTGTACATAGGGGGCAGTATTATAGTAGTTATATTCTTGTACATAGGGGGTATTATTATAGTAGATATATTCTTGTACATAGTGGGCAGTATTATAGTAGTTATATTCTTGTACATAGGAGCAGTATTATAGTAGTTATATTCTTGTACATAGGGAGCAGTATTATAGTAGTTATATTCTTGTACATAGGGAGCAGTATTATAGTAGTTATATCCTTGTACATAGGGGGCAGTATTATAGTAGTTATATTCTTGTACATAGGGGGCAGTATTATATTACTTATATTCTTGCACATAGGGGGCAGTATTATAGTAGTTATATCCTTGTACAAAGGGGCAGTATTATAGTAGTTATATTCTTGTACATAGGGGGCAGTATTATAGTAGTTATATTCTTGTACATAGGGGGCAGTATTATAGTAGTTATATTCTTTTACATAGGGGGCAGTATTATAGTAGTTATATTCTTGTACATAGGGGGCAGTATTATAGTAGTTATATTCTTGTACATAGGAGCAGCATTATAGTAGTTATATTCTTGTACATAGGCGGCAGTATTATAGTAGTTATATTCTTGTGCATGGGTGCAGTATTATAGTATATATATTCTTGTACATAGGGGGCAGTATTATAGTAGTTATATTCTTGTACATAGGGAGCAGTATTATAGTAGTTATATTCTTGTACATAAAAGCAATATTATAGTAGTTATATTCTTGTACAGAGGAGGCAGTATTACAGTAGTTATATACTTGTACATAGGGGGCAGCATTATAGTAGTTATATTCTCGTATATAGGAGCAGTATTACAGTAGTTATATACTTGTACATAGGGGGCATCATTATATTAGTTTTATTCTTGTACATAGAGCCAGTATTATAGTAGTTATATTCTTGTACATAGGGGACAGTATTATAGTAGTTATATTCTTGTACATAGGGGACAGTATTATAGTAGTTATATTCTTTTACATAGGGAGCAGTATTATAGTAGTTATATTCTTGTACATAAGAACAATATTATAGTAGTTATATACTAGTACATAGGGGGCAGCATTATAGTAGTTATATTCTCGTATATATGAGCAGTATTACAGTAGTAATATACTTGTATATAGGGGGCAGTATTATAGTAATTATATTCTTGTACATAGGGGGCAGTATTATAGTAATTATATTCTTGTACATAGGAGCAGTATTATAGTAGTTATATTCTTGTACATAGGTAGCAGTATTATAGTAGTTATATTCTTGTACATAGGGGGCAGTATGATAGTAGTTATTTTCTTGTACATAGGGAACAGTATTATAGAAGTTATATTCTTGTACATAGGCACAGTATTATAGTAGTTATATTCTTGTACATAGGCGCAGTATTATAGTAATTATATTCTTGTACATAGGGGGCAGTATTATAGTAATTATATTCTTGTACATAGGAGCAGTATTATAGTAGTTATATTCTTGTACATAGGGAGCAGT
Organism: Eleutherodactylus coqui; assembly: GCF_035609145.1. Lineage (NCBI taxonomy): Eukaryota > Metazoa > Chordata > Amphibia > Anura > Eleutherodactylidae > Eleutherodactylus > Eleutherodactylus coqui. Next base: position 174,896,761 of record NC_089845.1, read on the forward strand.
ATTATAGTAGTTATATTCTTGTACATAGGGGGCAGTATGATAGTAGTTATTTTCTTGTACATAGGGAACAGTATTATAGAAGTTATATTCTTGTACATAGGCACAGTATTATAGTAGTTATATTCTTGTACATAGGCGCAGTATTATAGTAATTATATTCTTGTACATAGGGGGCAGTATTATAGCAGTTATATTCTTGTACATAGGGGGCAGTATTATAGTTGTTATATTCGGGTACATAGGGGGCAGTATTATAGTAATTATATTCTTGTACATAGGGAGCAGTATTATAGTAGTTATATTCTTGTACCTAGGGGGCAGTATTATAGTAGTTATATTCTTGTACATAGGGGGCAGTATTATAGTAATTATATTCTTGTACTTAGGGGGCAGTATTATAGTAGTTATATTCTTGTACCTAGGGGGCAGTATTATAGTAGTTATAGTCTTGTGCATAGGCGCAGTATTATAGTAATTATATTCTAGTACATAGGGGGCAGTATTATAGTAGTTATATTCTTGTACATAGGGGGCAGTATTATAGTAATTATATTCTTGTACTTAGGGGGCCGTATTATAGTAGTTATATTCTTGTACATAGGCGCAGTATTATAGTAATTATATTCTAGTACATGGGGGGCAGTATTATAGTAGTTATATTCTTGTACATAGGTGGCAGTATTATAGTAGTTATATTCTTGTACATAGGGAGCAGTATTATAGTAGTTATATACTTGTACATAGGGAACAGTATTATAGTAGTTATATTCTTGTACATTGGGAGCAGTATTATAGGAGTTATATACTTGTACATAGGGGCAGTATTATAGGAGTTATATTCTTGTATATAGGAGGCAGTATTATAGGAGTTATATTCTTGTACATAGGAGCAGTATTATAGTAGTTATATTCTTGTACATAGGGGGCAGTATTATAGTAGTTATATTCTTGTACATAGGGGGCCGTATTATAGTAGTTATATTCTTGTACATAGGATCAGTATTATAGTAGTTATATACTTGTACATAGTGGGCGGTATTATAGTAGTTATATTCTTGTACATAAGAACAATATTATAGTAGTTATATACTAGTACATAGGGGGCAGCATTATAGTAGTTATATTCTCGTATATAGGAGCAGTATTACAGTAGTAATATACTTGTATATAGGGGGCATCATTATATTAGTTATATTCTTGTACATAGGGGGCAGTTTTATAGTAGTTATATTCATGCAAATAGGGGCAGTATTATAGTAATTATATTCTTGTACATAGGGGGCAGTATTATAGTAATTATATTCTTGTACATAGGAGCAGTATTATAGTAGTTATATTCTTGTACATAGGGAGCAGTATTATAGTAGTTATATTCTTGTACATAGGGGGCAGTATGATAGTAGTTATTTTCTTGTACATAGGGAACAGTATTATAGAAGTTATATTCTTGTACATAGGCACAGTATTATAGTAGTTATATTCTTGTACATAGGCGCAGTATTATAGTAATTATATTCTTGTACATAGGGGGCAGTATTATAGCAGTTATATTCTTGTACATAGGGGGCAGTATTATAGTAGTTATATTCGGGTACATAGGGGGCAGTATTATAGTAATTATATTCTTGTACTTAGGGAGCAGTATTATAGTAGTTATATTCTTGTACATAGGGGGCAGTATTATAGTAGTTATATTCTTGTACATAGGGGGCAGTATTATAGTAATTATATTCTTGTACTTAGGGGGTAGTATTATAGTAGTTTTATTCTTGTACCTAGGGGGCAGTATTATAGTAGTTATATTCTTGTACATAGGAGCAGTATTATAGTAGTTATAGTCTTGTGCATAGGCGCAGTATTATAGTAATTATATTCTAGTACATAGGGGGCAGTATTATAGTAGTTATATTCTTGTACATAGGGGGCAGTATTATAGTAATTATATTCTTGTACTTAGGGGGCCGTATTATAGTAGTTATATACTTGTACATAGGGAACAGTATTATAGTAGTTATATTCTTGTACATAGGAGCAGTATTATAGGAGTTATATACTTGTACATAGGGGCAGTATTATAGTAGTTATATTCTTGTATATAGGAGGCAGTATTATAGGAGTTATATTCTTGTACATAGGAGCAGTATTATAGTAGTTATATTCTTGTACATAGGGGGCAGTATTATAGTAGTTATATTCTTGCACTTAGGGGGCCGTATTATAGTAGTTATATTCTTGTACATAGGATCAGTATTATAGTAGTTATATACTTGTACATAGTGGGCGGTATTATAGTAGTTATATTCTTGTACATAGGGGTCAGTATTATAGTAGTTATATTCTTGTACATTGGGAGCAGTATTATAGGAGTTTTATTCTTGTACATAGGAGCAGTATTATAGTAGTTATATTCTTGTACATAGGGAGCAGTATTATAGTAGTTATATTCTTGTATATAGGGGGCAGTATTATAGTAGTTATATTCTTGTACATAGGGGGCAGTATTATAGTAGTTATATTCTTTTACATAGGGGCAGTATTATAGTAGTTATATTCTTGTACATAGGGGGCAGTATTATAGTAGTTATATTCTTGTACATAGGCGGCAGTATTATAGTAGTTATATTCTTGTACATAGGCGGCAGTATTATAGCAGTTATATTCTTGTACATAGGCGGCAGTATTATAGTAGTTATATTCTTGTACATAAGGGCAGTATTATAGTAGTTATATTCTTGTACATAGGGAGCAGTATTATAGTAGTAATATTCTTGTACATAGGGGGCAGTATTATAGTAGTTATATTCTTATACATATGAGGCAGTATTATAGTAGTTATATTCTTGTACATAGGGGGCAGTATTATAGTAGTTATATTCTTGTACATAGGGGCAGCATTATAGTAGTTATATTCTTGTACATAGGCGGCAGTATTATAGTAGTTATATTCTTGTACATAGGCGGCAGTATTATAGTAGTTATATTCTTGTACATAGGGGCAGTATTATAGTAGTTATATTCTTGTGCATGGGTGCAGTATTATAGTATATATATTCTTGTACATAGGGGGCAGTATTATAGTAGTTATATTCTTGTACATAGGGAGCAGTATTATAGTAGTTATATTCTTGTACATAAAAGCAATATTATAGTAGTTATATTCTTGTACAGAGGAGGCAGTATTACAGTAGTTATATTCTTGTACATAGGGGGCAGTATTATAGTAGTTATATTCTTGTACATAAGGAGCAGTATTATAGTAGTTACATTCTTGTACATAGGGGGCAGTATTATAGTAGTTATATTCTTGTACACAGGGGGCAGTATTATAGTAGTTATATTCTTGTACATAGGGGGCAGTATTATAGTAGTTATATTCTTGGACATAGGGGGCAGTATTATAGTAGTTATATTCTTGTACATAGTGAAGAGTATTATAGTAGTTATATTCTTGTTCACAGGGGGCAGTATTATAGTAGTTATATTCTTGTTCACAGGGGGCAGTATTATAGTAGTTATATTCTTGTACACAGGGGGCAGTATTATAGTAGTTATATTCTTGTACACAGGGGGCAGTATTATAGTAGTTATTTTCTTGTACATAGGGAACAGTATTATAGTAGTTATATTCTTGGACATAGGGGGCAGTATTATAGTAGTTATATTCTTGTACATTGGGAAGAGTATTATAGTAGTTATATTCTTGTACACAGGGGGCAGTATTATAGTAGTTATATTCTTGTACACAGGGGGCAGTATTATAGTAGTTATATTCTTGTACACAGGGGGCAGTATTATAGTAGTTATATTCTTGTACATAGGGGGCAGTATTATAGTAGTTATATTCTTGTACATAGGGGGCAGTATTATAGTAGTTATATTCTTGTACATAGGGGGCAGTATTATAGTAGTTATATTCTTGTACATTGGGAGCAGTATTATAGTAGTTATATTCTTGTACATAGGAGCAGTATTATAGTAGTTATATTCTTGTACATAGGGAGCAGTATTATAGTAGTTATATTCTTGTACATAGGGAGCAGTATTATAGTAGTTATATTCTTGTACATAGGGAGCAGTATTATAGTAGTTATATTCTTGTACATAGGGGGCAGTATTATAGTAGTTATATTCTTTTACATAGGGGCAGTATTATAGTAGTTATATTCTTGTACATAGGGGGCAGTATTATAGTAGTTATATTCTTGTACATAGGCGGCAGTATTATAGTAGTTATATTCTTGTACATAGGCGGCAGTATTATAGTAGTTATATTCTTGTACATAGGGGCAGTATTATAGTAGTTATATTCTTGTACATAGGGGCAGCATTATAGTAGTTATATTCTTGCACATAGGGGGCAGTATTATAGTAGTTATATTCTTGGGCAAAGGGGGCACTATTATAGTAGTTATATTCTTGTACATAGGGAAGAGTATTATAGTAGTTATATTCTTGTTCACAGGGGGCAGTATTATAGTAGTTATATTCTTGTACACAGGGGGCAGTATTATAGTAGTTATATTCTTGTACATAGGGAACAGTATTATAGTAGTTATATTCTTGGACATAGGGGGCAGTATTATAGTAGTTATATTCTTGTACATAGGGGGCAGTATTATAGTAGTTATATTCTTGTACATAGGGGGCAGTATTATAGTAGTTATTTTCTTGTACATAGGGAACAGTATTATAGTAGTTATATTCTTGGACATAGGGGGCAGTATTATAGTAGTTATATTCTTGTACATAGGGAAGAGTATTATAGTAGTTATATTCTTGTTCACAGGGGGCAGTATTACAGTAGTTATATTCTTGTACACAGGGGGCAGTATTATAGTAGTTATATTCTTGTACATAGGGAACAGTATTATAGTAGTTAAATTCTTGTACATAGGCGCAGTAGTATAGTAGTTATATTCTTGTACATAGGGGGCAGTATTATAGTAGTTATATTCTTGTACATAGGCGCAGTATTATAGTAGTTATATTCTTGTACATAGGGGGCAGTATTATAGTAGTTATATTCTTGTACATAGGGGGTATTATTATAGTAGTTATATTCTTGTACATAGGAGCAGTATTATAGTAATTACATTCTTGTACACAGGGGGCAGTATTATAGTAGTTATATTCTTGTACATAGGGGGGCAGTATTATAGTAATTACATTCTTGTACATAGGGGGCAGTATTATAGTAGCTATATTCTTGTACATAGGGGGCAGTATTATAGTAGTTATATTCTTGTACATAGGGAGCAGTATTATAGTAATTATATTCTTGTACACAGGGGGCAGTATTATAGTAGTTATATTCTTGTACAAAGGGGGGCAGGATTATAGTAATTACATTCTTGTACTTAGGGGGCAGTATTATAGTATCTATATTCTTGTACATAGGGGGCAGTATTATAGTAGTTATATTCTTGTACATAGGGAGCAGTATTATAGTATTTATATTCTTGTACATAGGGGGCAGTATTATAGAAGCTATATTCTTGTACATAGGGAGCAGTATTATAGTAGTTATATTCTTGTACATAGGGGGCAGTATTATAGTAGTTATATTCTTGCACATAGGGGGCAGTATTATAGTAGTTATATTCTTGCACATAGGGGGCAGTATTATAGTAGTTATATCCTTGTACATAGGGGGCAGTATTATAGTAGTTATATTCTTGTACATAGGGGGCAGTATTATAGTAGTTATATTCTTGTACATAGGGGGCAGTATTATAGTAGTTATATTCTTGTACATAGGGGGCAGTATTATAGTAGTTATATTCTTGTACATAGGGGGCAGTATTATATTAGTTATATTCTTGTACATAGGGGGCAGTATTATAGTAGTTATATTCTTGTACATAGGGAGCAGTATTATAGTAGTTATATTCTTGTACATAGGGAGCAGTATTATAGTAGTTAAATTCTTTTACATAGGAGGCAGTATTATAGTAGTTATATTCTTGTACATAGGAGGCAGTATTATAGTAGTTATATTCTTGTACATAGTGGGCAGTATTATAGTAGTTATATTCTTGTACATAGGGGGCAGTATTATAGCAGTGATATTCTTGTACATAGGGGGCAGTATTATAATAGTTATATTCTTGTACATAGGGGGTATTATTATAGTAGATATATTCTTGTACATAGTGGGCAGTATTATAGTAGTTATATTCTTGTACATAGGAGCAGTATTATAGTAGTTATATTCTTGTACATAGGGAGCAGTATTATAGTAGTTATATTCTTGTACATAGGGAGCAGTATTATAGTAGTTATATCCTTGTACATAGGGGGCAGTATTATAGTAGTTATATTCTTGTACATAGGGGGCAGTATTATATTACTTATATTCTTGCACATAGGGGGCAGTATTATAGTAGTTATATCCTTGTACAAAGGGGCAGTATTATAGTAGTTATATTCTTGTACATAGGGGGCAGTATTATAGTAGTTATATTCTTGTACATAGGGGGCAGTATTATAGTAGTTATATTCTTTTACATAGGGGGCAGTATTATAGTAGTTATATTCTTGTACATAGGGGGCAGTATTATAGTAGTTATATTCTTGTACATAGGAGCAGCATTATAGTAGTTATATTCTTGTACATAGGCGGCAGTATTATAGTAGTTATATTCTTGTGCATGGGTGCAGTATTATAGTATATATATTCTTGTACATAGGGGGCAGTATTATAGTAGTTATATTCTTGTACATAGGGAGCAGTATTATAGTAGTTATATTCTTGTACATAAAAGCAATATTATAGTAGTTATATTCTTGTACAGAGGAGGCAGTATTACAGTAGTTATATACTTGTACATAGGGGGCAGCATTATAGTAGTTATATTCTCGTATATAGGAGCAGTATTACAGTAGTTATATACTTGTACATAGGGGGCATCATTATATTAGTTTTATTCTTGTACATAGGGGCAGTATTATAGTAGTTATATTCTTATACATAGGGGGCAGTATTATAGTAGTTATATTCTTGTGCATGGGCGCAGTATTATAGTAATTATATTCTTGTACATAGAGCCAGTATTATAGTAGTTATATTCTTGTACATAGGGGACAGTATTATAGTAGTTATATTCTTGTACATAGGGGACAGTATTATAGTAGTTATATTCTTGTACATAGGGGGCAGCATTATAGTAGTTATATTCTCGTATATATGAGCAGTATTACAGTAGTAATATACTTGTATATAGGGGGCATCATTATATTAGTTATATTCTTGTACATAGGGGGCAGTTTTATAGTAGTTATATTCATGCAAATAGGGGCAGTATTATAGTAATTATATTCTTGTACATAGGGGGCAGTATTATAGTAATTATATTCTTGTACATAGGAGCAGTATTATAGTAGTTATATTCTTGTACATAGGGAGCAGTATTATAGTAGTTATATTCTTGTACATAGGGGGCAGTATGATAGTAGTTATATTCTTGTACATAGGCACAGTATTATAGTAGTTATATTCTTGTACATAGGCGCAGTATTATAGTAATTATATTCTTGTACATAGGGGGCAGTATTATAGCAGTTATATTCTTGTACATAGGGGGCAGTATTATAGTTGTTATATTCGGGTACATAGGGGGCAGTATTATAGTAATTATATTCTTGTACATAGGGAGCAGTATTATAGTAGTTATATTCTTGTACCTAGGGGGCAGTATTATAGTAGTTATATTCTTGTACATAGGGGGCAGTATTATAGTAATTATATTCTTGTACTTAGGGGGCAGTATTATAGTAGTTATATTCTTGTACCTAGGGGGCAGTATTATAGTAGTTATAGTCTTGTGCATAGGCGCAGTATTATAGTAATTATATTCTAGTACATAGGGGGCAGTATTATAGTAGTTATATTCTTGTACATAGGGGGCAGTATTATAGTAATTATATTCTTGTACTTAGGGGGCCGTATTATAGTAGTTATATTCTTGTACATAGGCGCAGTATTATAGTAATTATATTCTAGTACATAGGGGGCAGTATTATAGTAGTTATATTCTTGTACATAGGTGGCAGTATTATAGTAGTTATATTCTTGTACATAGGGAGCAGTATTATAGTAGTTATATACTTGTACATAGGGAACAGTATTATAGTAGTTATATTCTTGTACATTGGGAGCAGTATTATAGGAGTTATATACTTGTACATAGGGGCAGTATTATAGGAGTTATATTCTTGTATATAGGAGGCAGTATTATAGGAGTTATATTCTTGTACATAGGAGCAGTATTATAGGAGTTATATTCTTGTACATAGGGGGCAGTATTATAGTAGTTATATTCTTGTACATAGGGGGCCGTATTATAGTAGTTATATTCTTGTACATAGGATCAGTATTATAGTAGTTATATACTTGTACATAGTGGGCGGTATTATAGTAGTTATATTCTTGTACATAAGAACAATATTATAGTAGTTATATACTAGTACATAGGGGGCAGCATTATAGTAGTTATATTCTCGTATATAGGAGCAGTATTACAGTAGTAATATACTTGTATATAGGGGGCATCATTATATTAGTTATATTCTTGTACATAGGGGGCAGTTTTATAGTAGTTATATTCATGCAAATAGGGGCAGTATTATAGTAATTATATTCTTGTACATAGGGGGCAGTATTATAGTAATTATATTCTTGTACATAGGAGCAGTATTATAGTAGTTATATTCTTGTACATAGGGAGCAGTATTATAGTAGTTATATTCTTGTACATAGGGGGCAGTATGATAGTAGTTATTTTCTTGTACATAGGGAACAGTATTATAGAAGTTATATTCTTGTACATAGGCACAGTATTATAGTAGTTATATTCTTGTACATAGGCGCAGTATTATAGTAATTATATTCTTGTACATAGGGGGCAGTATTATAGCAGTTATATTCTTGTACATAGGGGGCAGTATTATAGTAGTTATATTCGGGTACATAGGGGGCAGTATTATAGTAATTATATTCTTGTACATAGGGAGCAGTATTATAGTAGTTATATTCTTGTACATAGGGGGCAGTATTATAGTAGTTATATTCTTGTACATAGGGGGCAGTATTATAGTAATTATATTCTTGTACTTAGGGGGTAGTATTATAGTAGTTTTATTCTTGTACCTAGGGGGCAGTATTATAGTAGTTATAGTCTTGTGCATAGGCGCAGTATTATAGTAATTATATTCTAGTACATAGGGGGCAGTATTATAGTAGTTATATTCTTGTACATAGGGGGCAGTATTATAGTAATTATATTCTTGTACTTAGGGGGCCGTATTATAGTAGTTATATACTTGTACATAGGGAACAGTATTATAGTAGTTATATTCTTGTACATAGGAGCAGTATTATAGGAGTTATATACTTGTACATAGGGGCAGTATTATAGTAGTTATATTCTTGTATATAGGAGGCAGTATTATAGGAGTTATATTCTTGTACATAGGAGCAGTATTATAGTAGTTATATTCTTGTACATAGGGGGCAGTATTATAGTAGTTATATTCTTGTACTTAGGGGGCCGTATTATAGTAGTTATATTCTTGTACATAGGATCAGTATTATAGTAGTTATATACTTGTACATAGTGGGCGGTATTATAGTAGTTATATTCTTGTACATAGGGGTCAGTATTATAGTAGTTATATTCTTGTACATTGGGAGCAGTATTATAGGAGTTTTATTCTTGTACATAGGAGCAGTATTATAGTAGTTATATTCTTGTACATAGGGAGCAGTATTATAGTAGTTATATTCTTGTACATAGGGGGCAGTATTATAGTAGTTATATTCTTGTACATAGGGGGCAGTATTATAGTAGTTATATTCTTTTACATAGGGGCAGTATTATAGTAGTTATATTCTTGTACATAGGGGGCAGTATTATAGTAGTTATATTCTTGTACATAGGCGGCAGTATTATAGTAGTTATATTCTTGTACATAGGGGGCAGTATTATAGTAGTTATATTCTTGTACTTAGGGGGCCGTATTATAGTAGTTATATTCTTGTACATAGGCGCAGTATTATAGTAATTATATTCTAGTACATAGGGGGCAGTATTATAGTAGTTATATTCTTGTACATAGGTGGCAGTATTATAGTAGTTATATTCTTGTACATAGGGAGCAGTATTATAGTAGTTATATACTTGTACATAGGGAACAGTATTATAGTAGTTATATTCTTGTACATTGGGAGCAGTATTATAGGAGTTATATACTTGTACATAGGGGCAGTATTATAGGAGTTATATTCTTGTATATAGGAGGCAGTATTATAGGAGTTATATTCTTGTACATAGGAGCAGTATTATAGTAGTTATATTCTTGTACATAGGGGGCAGTATTATAGTAGTTATATTCTTGTACATAGGGGGCCGTATTATAGTAGTTATATTCTTGTACATAGGATCAGTATTATAGTAGTTATATACTTGTACATAGTGGGCGGTATTATAGTAGTTATATTCTTGTACATAAGAACAATATTATAGTAGTTATATACTAGTACATAGGGGGCAGCATTATAGTAGTTATATTCTCGTATATAGGAGCAGTATTACAGTAGTAATATACTTGTATATAGGGGGCATCATTATATTAGTTATATTCTTGTACATAGGGGGCAGTTTTATAGTAGTTATATTCATGCAAATAGGGGCAGTATTATAGTAATTATATTCTTGTACATAGGGGGCAGTATTATAGTAATTATATTCTTGTACATAGGAGCAGTATTATAGTAGTTATATTCTTGTACATAGGGAGCAGTATTATAGTAGTTATATTCTTGTACATAGGGGGCAGTATGATAGTAGTTATTTTCTTGTACATAGGGAACAGTATTATAGAAGTTATATTCTTGTACATAGGCACAGTATTATAGTAGTTATATTCTTGTACATAGGCGCAGTATTATAGTAATTATATTCTTGTACATAGGGGGCAGTATTATAGCAGTTATATTCTTGTACATAGGGGGCAGTATTATAGTAGTTATATTCGGGTACATAGGGGGCAGTATTATAGTAATTATATTCTTGTACATAGGGAGCAGTATTATAGTAGTTATATTCTTGTACATAGGGGGCAGTATTATAGTAGTTATATTCTTGTACATAGGGGGCAGTATTATAGTAATTATATTCTTGTACTTAGGGGGTAGTATTATAGTAGTTTTATTCTTGTACCTAGGGGGCAGTATTATAGTAGTTATAGTCTTGTGCATAGGCGCAGTATTATAGTAATTATATTCTAGTACATAGGGGGCAGTATTATAGTAGTTATATTCTTGTACATAGGGGGCAGTATTATAGTAATTATATTCTTGTACTTAGGGGGCCGTATTATAGTAGTTATATACTTGTACATAGGGAACAGTATTATAGTAGTTATATTCTTGTACATAGGAGCAGTATTATAGGAGTTATATACTTGTACATAGGGGCAGTATTATAGTAGTTATATTCTTGTATATAGGAGGCAGTATTATAGGAGTTATATTCTTGTACATAGGAGCAGTATTATAGTAGTTATATTCTTGTACATAGGGGGCAGTATTATAGTAGTTATATTCTTGTACATAGGGGGCAGTATTATAGTAGTTATATTCTTGTACATAGGGGGCAGTATTATAGTAGTTATATTCTTGTACATAGGATCAGTATTATAGTAGTTATATACTTGTACATAGTGGGCGGTATTATAGTAGTTATATTCTTGTACATAGGGGTCAGTATTATAGTAGTTATATTCTTGTACATTGGGAGCAGTATTATAGGAGTTTTATTCTTGTACATAGGAGCAGTATTATAGTAGTTATATTCTTGTACATAGGGAGCAGTATTATAGTAGTTATATTCTTGTACATAGGGGGCAGTATTATAGTAGTTATATTCTTGTACATAGGGGGCAGTATTATAGTAGTTATATTCTTTTACATAGGGGCAGTATTATAGTAGTTATATTCTTGTACATAGGGGGCAGTATTATAGTAGTTATATTCTTGTACATAGGCGGCAGTATTATAGTAGTTATATTCTTGTACATAGGGGGCAGTATTATAGTAGTTATATTCTTGTACATAGGGGCAGCATTATAGTAGTTATATTCTTGTACATAGGCGGCAGTATTATAGTAGTTATATTCTTGTACATAGGCGGCAGTATTATAGTAGTTATATTCTTGTACATAGGGGCAGTATTATAGTAGTTATATTCTTGTGCATGGGTGCAGTATTATAGTATATATATTCTTGTACATAGGGGGCAGTATTATAGTAGTTATATTCTTGTACATAGGGAGCAGTATTATAGTAGTTATATTCTTGTACATAAAAGCAATATTATAGTAGTTATATTCTTGTACAGAGGAGGCAGTATTACAGTAGTTATATTCTTGTACATAAGGAGCAGTATTATAGTAGTTACATTCTTGTACATAGGGGGCAGTATTATAGTAGTTATATTCTTGTACACAGGGGGCAGTATTATAGTAGTTATATTCTTGTACATAGGGGGCAGTATTATAGTAGTTATATTCTTGGACATAGGGGGCAGTATTATAGTAGTTATATTCTTGTACATAGGGAAGAGTATTATAGTAGTTATATTCTTGTTCACAGGGGGCAGTATTATAGTAGTTATATTCTTGTACACAGGGGGCAGTATTATAGTAGTTATATTCTTGTACACAGGGGGCAGTATTATAGTAGTTATTTTCTTGTACATAGGGAACAGTATTATAGTAGTTATATTCTTGGACATAGGGGGCAGTATTATAGTAGTTATATTCTTGTACATTGGGAAGAGTATTATAGTAGTTATATTCTTGTACACAGGGGGCAGTATTATAGTAGTTATATTCTTGTACACAGGGGGCAGTATTATAGTAGTTATATTCTTGTACATAGGGGGCAGTATTATAGTAGTTATATTCTTGTACATAGGGGGCAGTATTATAGTAGTTATATTCTTGTACATTGGGAGCAGTATTATAGTAGTTATATTCTTGTACATAGGAGCAGTATTATAGTAGTTATATTCTTGTACATAGGGAGCAGTATTATAGTAGTTATATTCTTGTACATAGGGAGCAGTATTATAGTAGTTATATTCTTGTACATAGGGAGCAGTATTATAGTAGTTATATTCTTGTACATAGGGGGCAGTATTATAGTAGTTATATTCTTTTACATAGGGGCAGTATTATAGTAGTTATATTCTTGTACATAGGGGGCAGTATTATAGTAGTTATATTCTTGTACATAGGCGGCAGTATTATAGTAGTTATATTCTTGTACATAGGCGGCAGTATTATAGTAGTTATATTCTTGTACATAGGGGCAGTATTATAGTAGTTATATTCTTGTACATAGGGGCAGCATTATAGTAGTTATATTCTTGTACATAGGCGGCAGTATTATAGTAGTTATATTCTTGTACATAGGCGGCAGTATTATAGTAGTTATATTCTTGTACATAGGGGCAGTATTATAGTAGTTATATTCTTGTACATAGGCGGCAGTATTATAGTAGTTATATTCTTGTGCATGGGTGCAGTATTATAGTAGTTATATTCTTGTACATAGGGGCAGTATTATAGTAGTTATATTCTTGTACATAGGGAGCAGTATTATAGTAGTTATATTCTTGTACATAAAAGCAATATTATAGTAGTTATATTCTTGTACAGAGGAGGCAGTATTACAGTAGTTATATTCTTGTACATAGGGGGCAGTATTATAGTAGTTATATTCTTGTACATAGGGGGCAGTATTATAGTAGTTATATTCTTGTACACAGGGGGCAGTATTATAGTAGTTATATTCTTGTACATACGGGGCAGTATTATAGTAGTTATATTCTTGGACATAGGGGGCAGTATTATAGTAGTTATATTCTTGTACATAGGGAAGAGTATTATAGTAGTTAGATTCTTGTTCACAGGGGGCAGTATTATAGTAGTTATATTCTTGTACACAGGGGGCAGTATTATAGTAGTTATATTCTTGTACACAGGGGGCAGTATTATAGTAGTTATTTTCTTGTACATAGGGAACAGTATTATAGTAGTTATATTCTTGGACATAGGGGGCAGTATTATAGTAGTTATGTTCTTGTACATTGGGAAGAGTATTATAGTAGTTATATTCTTGTTCACAGGGGGCAGTATTATAGTAGTTATATTCTTGTACACAGGGGGCAGTATTATAGTAGTTGTATTCTTGTACACAGGGGGCAGTATTATAGTAGTTATATTCTTGTACATAGGGGGCAGTATTATAGTAGTTATTTTCTTGTACATAGGGAACAGTATTATAGTAGTTATATTCTTGGACATAGGGGGCAGTATTATAGTAGTTATATTCTTGTACATAGGGAAGAGTATTATAGTAGTTATATTCTTGTTCACAGGGGGCAGTATTACAGTAGTTATATTCTTGTACACAGGGGGCAGTATTATAGTAGTTATATTCTTGTACATAGGGAACAGTATTATAGTAGTTAAATTCTTGTACATAGGCGCAGTAGTATAGTAGTTATATTCTTGTACATAGGCGCAGTATTATAGTAGTTATATTCTTGTACATAGGGGGCAGTATTATAGTAGTTATATTCTTGTACATAGGGGTCAGTATTATAGTAGTTATATTCTTGTACATTGGGAGCAGTATTATAGTAGTTATATTCTTGTACATAGGAGCAGTATTATAGTAGTTATATTCTTGTACATAGGGAGCAGTATTATAGTAGTTATATTCTTGTACATAGGGAGCAGTATTATAGTAGTTATATTCTTGTACATAGGGGGCAGTATTATAGTAGTTATATTCTTTTACATAGGGGCAGTATTATAGTAGTTATATTCTTGTACATAGGGGGCAGTATTATAGTAGTTATATTCTTGTACATAGGCGGCAGTATTATAGTAGTTATATTCTTGTACATAGGCGGCAGTATTATAGTAGTTATATTCTTGTACATAGGGGCAGTATTATAGTAGTTATATTCTTGTACATAGGGGCAGCATTATAGTAGTTATATTCTTGTACATAGGCGGCAGTATTATAGTAGTTATATTCTTGTACATAGGCGGCAGTATTATAGTAGTTATATTCTTGTACATAGGGGCAGTATTATAGTAGTTATATTCTTGTACATAGGCGGCAGTATTATAGTAGTTATATTCTTGTGCATGGGTGCAGTATTATAGTAGTTATATTCTTGTACATAGGGGCAGTATTATAGTAGTTATATTCTTGTACATAGGGAGCAGTATTATAGTAGTTTAATTCTTGTACATAAAAGCAATATTATAGTAGTTATATTCTTGTACAGAGGAGGCAGTATTACAGTAGTTATATTCTTGTACATAGGGGGCAGTATTATAGTAGTTATATTCTTGTACATAAGGAGCAGTATTATAGTAGTTACATTCTTGTACATAGGGGGCAGTATTATAGTAGTTATATTCTTGTACACAGGGGGCAGTATTATAGTAGTTATATTCTTGTACATAGGGGGCAGTATTATAGTAGTTATATTCTTGGACATAGGGGGCAGTATTATAGTAGTTATATTCTTGTACATTGGGAAGAGTATTATAGTAGTTATATTCTTGTTCACAGGGGGCAGTATTATAGTAGTTATATTCTTGTACACAGGGGGCAGTATTATAGTAGTTGTATTCTTGTACATAGGGGGCAGTATTATAGTAGTTATATTCTTGTACATAGGGGGCAGTATTATAGTAGTTATTTTCTTGTACATAGGGAACAGTATTATAGTAGTTATATTCTTGTTCACAGGGGGCAGTATTACAGTAGTTATATTCTTGTACACAGGGGGCAGTATTATAGTAGTTATATTCTTGTACATAGGGAACAGTATTATAGTAGTTAAATTCTTGTACATAGGCGCAGTAGTATAGTAGTTATATTCTTGTACATAGGCGCAGTATTATAGTAGTTATATTCTTGTACATAGGGGGCAGTATTATAGTAGTTATATTCTTGTACATAGGGGTCAGTATTATAGTAGTTATATTCTTGTACATTGGGAGCAGTATTATAGTAGTTATATTCTTGTACATAGGAGCAGTATTATAGTAGTTATATTCTTGTACATAGGGAGCAGTATTATAGTAGTTATATTCTTGTACATAGGGAGCAGTATTATAGTAGTTATATTCTTGTACATAGGGGGCAGTATTATAGTAGTTATATTCTTTTACATAGGGGCAGTATTATAGTAGTTATATTCTTGTACATAGGGGGCAGTATTATAGTAGTTATATTCTTGTACATAGGCGGCAGTATTATAGTAGTTATATTCTTGTACATAGGCGGCAGTATTATAGTAGTTATATTCTTGTACATAGGGGCAGTATTATAGTAGTTATATTCTTGTACATAGGGGCAGCATTATAGTAGTTATATTCTTGTACATAGGCGGCAGTATTATAGTAGTTATATTCTTGTACATAGGCGGCAGTATTATAGTAGTTATATTCTTGTACATAGGGGCAGTATTATAGTAGTTATATTCTTGTACATAGGCGGCAGTATTATAGTAGTTATATTCTTGTGCATGGGTGCAGTATTATAGTAGTTATATTCTTGTACATAGGGGCAGTATTATAGTAGTTATATTCTTGTACATAGGGAGCAGTATTATAGTAGTTATATTCTTGTACATAAAAGCAATATTATAGTAGTTATATTCTTGTACAGAGGAGGCAGTATTACAGTAGTTATATTCTTGTACATAGGGGGTAGTATTATAGTAGTTATATTCTTGTACATAGGGGGCAGTATTATAGTAGTTATATTCTTGTACATAAGGAGCAGTATTATAGTAGTTACATTCTTGTACATAGGGGGCAGTATTATAGTAGTTATATTCTTGTACACAGGGGGCAGTATTATAGTAGTTATATTCTTGTACATAGGGGGCAGTATTATAGTAGTTATATTCTTGGACATAGGGGGCAGTATTATAGTAGTTATATTCTTGTACATAGGGAAGAGTATTATAGTAGTTATATTCTTGTTCACAGGGGGCAGTATTATAGTAGTTATATTCTTGTACACAGGGGGCAGTATTATAGTAGTTATATTCTTGTACACAGGGGGCAGTATTATAGTAGTTATTTTCTTGTACATAGGGAACAGTATTATAGTAGTTATATTCTTGGACATAGGGGGCAGTATTATAGTAGTTATATTCTTGTACATTGGGAAGAGTATTATAGTAGTTATATTCTTGTTCACAGGGGGCAGTATTATAGTAGTTATATTCTTGTACACAGGGGGCAGTATTATAGTAGTTGTATTCTTGTACACAGGGGGCAGTATTATAGTAGTTATATTCTTGTACATAGGGGGCAGTATTATAGTAGTTATTTTCTTGTACATAGGGGGTAGTATTATAGTAGTTATATTCTTGTACATAGGGGGCAGTATTATAGTAGTTATATTCTTGTACATAAGGAGCAGTATTATAGTAGTTACATTCTTGTACATAGGGGGCAGTATTATAGTAGTTATATTCTTGTACACAGGGGGCAGTATTATAGTAGTTATATTCTTGTACATAGGGGGCAGTATTATAGTAGTTATATTCTTGGACATAGGGGGCAGTATTATAGTAGTTATATTCTTGTACATAGGGAAGAGTATTATAGTAGTTATATTCTTGTTCACAGGGGGCAGTATTATAGTAGTTATATTCTTGTACACAGGGGGCAGTATTATAGTAGTTATATTCTTGTACACAGGGGGCAGTATTATAGTAGTTATTTTCTTGTACATAGGGAACAGTATTATAGTAGTTATATTCTTGGACATAGGGGGCAGTATTATAGTAGTTATATTCTTGTACATTGGGAAGAGTATTATAGTAGTTATATTCTTGTTCACAGGGGGCAGTATTATAGTAGTTATATTCTTGTACACAGGGGGCAGTATTATAGTAGTTGTATTCTTGTACACAGGGGGCAGTATTATAGTAGTTATATTCTTGTACATAGGGGGCAGTATTATAGTAGTTATTTTCTTGTACATAGGGAACAGTATTATAGTAGTTATATTCTTGGACATAGGGGGCAGTATTATAGTAGTTATATTCTTGTACATAGGGAAGAGTATTATAGTAGTTATATTCTTGTTCACAGGGGGCAGTATTACAGTAGTTATATTCTTGTACACAGGGGGCAGTATTATAGTAGTTATATTCTTGTACATAGGGAACAGTATTATAGTAGTTAAATTCTTGTACTTAGGCGCAGTAGTATAGTAGTTATATTCTTGTACATAGGCGCAGTATTATAGTAGTTATATTCTTGTACATAGGGGGCAGTATTATAGTAGTTATATTCTTGTACATAGGGGATATTATTATAGTAGTTATATTCTTGTACATAGGAGCAGTATTATAGTAATTACATTCTTGTACACAGGGGGCAGTATTATAGTAGTTATATTCTTGTACATAGGGGGGCAGTATTATAGTAATTACATTCTTGTACATAGGGGGCAGTATTATAGTAGCTATATTCTTGTACATAGGGGGCAGTATTATAGTAGTTATATTCTTGTACATAGGGAGCAGTATTATAGTAATTATATTCTTGTACACAGGGGGCAGTATTATAGTAGTTATATTCTTGTACAAAGGGGGGCAGGATTATAGTAGTTATATTCTTGTACATAGGGGGCAGTATTATAGTAGTTACATTCTTGTACTTAGGGGGCAGTATTATAGTATCTATATTCTTGTACATAGGGGGCAGTATTATAGTATTTATATTCTTGTACATAGGGGGCACTATTATAGAAGCTATATTCTTGTACATAGGGAGCAGTATTATAGTAGTTATATTCTTGTACATAGGGGGCAGTATTATAGTAGTTATATTCTTGCACATAGGGGGCAGTATTATAGTAGTTAAATCCTTGTACATAGGGGGCAGTATTATAGTAGTTATATCCTTGTACATAGGGGGCAGTATTATAGTAGTTATATTCTTGTACATAGGGGGCAGTATTATAGTAGTTATATTCTTGTACATAGGGGGCAGTATTATAGTAGTTATATTCTTGTACATAGGGGGCAGTATTATATTAGTTATATTCTTGTACATAGGGGGCAGTATTATAGTAGTTATATTCTTGTACATAGGGAGCAGTATTATAGTAGTTATATTCTTGTACATAGGGAGCAGTATTATAGTAGTTATATTCTTGTACATAGGGGGCAGTATTATAGTAGTTATATTCTTGTACATAGGGGCAGTATTATAGTAGTTATATTCTTGTACATAGTGGGCAGTATTATAGTAGTTATATTCTTGTACATAGGGGGCAGTATTATAGCAGTGATATTCTTGTACATAGGGGGCAGTATTATAGTAGTTATATTCTTTTACATAGGAGGCAGTATTATAGTAGTTATATTCTTGTACATAGGAGGCAGTATTATAGTAGTTATATTCTTGTACATAGGAGCAGTATTATAGTAGTTATATTCTTGTACATAGTGGGCAGTATTATAGTAGTTATATTCTTGTACATAGGGGGCAGTATTATAGCAGTGATATTCTTGTACATAGGGGGCAGTATTATAGTAGTTATATTCTTGTACATAGGGGGTATTATTATAGTAGATATATTCTTGTACATAGTGGGCAGTATTATAGTAGTTATATTCTTGTACATATGGGGCAGTATTATAGTAGTTATATTCTTGTACATAGGAGCAGTATTATAGTAGTTATATTCTTGTACATAGAGGGCAGTATTATAGTAGTTATATTCTTGTACATAGGGGGCAGTATTATAGTAGTTATATTCTTGTACATAGGGAGCAGTATTATAGTAGTTATATCCTTGTACATAGGGGGCAGTATTATAGTAGTTATATTCTTGTACATAGGGGGCAGTATTATATTAGTTATATTCTTGCACATAGGGGGCAGTATTATAGTAGTTATATCCTTGTACAAAGGGGCAGTATTATAGTAGTTATATTCTTGTACATAGGGGGCAGTATTATAGTAGTTATATTCTTGTACATAGGGGGCAGTATTATAGTAGTTATATTCTTTTACATAGGGGGCAGTATTATAGTAGTTATATTCTTGTACATAGGGGGCAGTATTATAGTAGTTATATTCTTGTGCATAGGGGGCAGTATTATAGCAGTTATATTCTTTTACATAGGAGCAGTTTTATAGTAGTTATATTCTTGTACATAGGCGGCAGTATTATAGTAGTTATATTCTTGTGCATGGGTGCAGTATTATAGTATATATATTCTTGTACATAGGGGTCAGTATTATAGTAGTTATATTCTTGTACATAGGGAGCAGTATTATAGTAGTTATATTCTTGTACATAAAAGCAATATTATAGTAGTTATATTCTTGTACAGAGGAGGCAGTATTACAGTAGTTATATACTTGTACATAGGGGGCAGCATTATAGTAGTTATATTCTCGTATATAGGAGCAGTATTACAGTAGTTATATACTTGTACATAGGGGGCATCATTATATTAGTTTTATTCTTGTACATAGGGGCAGTATTATAGTAGTTATATTCTTGTACATAGGGGGCAGTATTATAGTAGTTATATTCTTGTGCATGGGCGCAGTATTATAGTAATTATATTCTTGTACATAGGGGCCAGTATTATAGTAGTTATATTCTTGTACATAGGGGACAGTATTATAGTAGTTATATTCTTGTACATAGGGGACAGTATTATAGTAGTTATATTCTTTTACATAGGGAGCAGTATTATAGTAGTTATATTCTTGTACATAAGAACAATATTATAGTAGTTATATACTAGTACATAGGGGGCAGCATTATAGTAGTTATATTCTCATATATAGGAGCAGTATTACAGTAGTAATATACTTGTATATAGGGGGCATCATTATATTAGTTATATTCTTGTACATAGGGGGCAGTTTTATAGTAGTTATATTCATGCAAATAGGGGCAGTATTATAGTAATTATATTCTTGTACATAGGGGGCAGTATTATAGTAATTATATTCTTGTACATAGGAGCAGTATTATAGTAGTTATATTCTTGTACATAGGGAGCAGTATTATAGTAGTTATATTCTTGTACATAGGGGGCAGTATTATAGTAGTTATTTTCTTGTACATAGGGAACAGTATTATAGAAGTTATATTCTTGTACATAGGCACAGTATTATAGTAGTTATATTCTTGTACATAGGCGCAGTATTATAGTAATTATATTCTTGTACATAGGGGGCAGTATTATAGCAGTTATATTCTTGTACATAGGGGGCAGTATTATAGTAGTTATATTCGGGTACATAGGGGGCAGTATTATAGTAATTATATTCTTGTACATAGGGAGCAGTATTATAGTAGTTATATTCTTGTACCTAGGGAGCAGTATTATAGTAGTTATATTCTTGTACATAGGGGGCAGTATTATAGTAATTATATTCTTGTACTTAGGGGGCAGTATTATAGTAGTTATATTCTTGTACCTAGGGGGCAGTATTATAGTAGTTATAGTCTTGTGCATAGGCGCAGTATTATAGTAATTATATTCTAGTACATAGGGGGCAGTATTATAGTAGTTATATTCTTGTACATAGGGGGCAGTATTATAGTAATTATATTCTTGTACTTAGGGGGCCGTATTATAGTAGTTATATTCTTGTACATAGGCGCAGTATTATAGTAATTATATTCTTGTACATAGGGGGCAGTAGTATAGCAGTTATATTCTTGTACATAGGGGGCAGTATTATAGTAGTTATATTCGGGTACATAGGGGGCAGTATTATAGTAATTATATTCTTGTACATAGGGAGCAGTATTATAGTAGTTATATTCTTTTACCTAGGGGGCAGTATTATAGTAGTTATATTCTTGTACATAGGGGGCAGTATTATAGTAATTATATTCTTGTACTTAGGGGGCAGTATTATAGTAGTTATATTCTTGTACCTAGGGGGCAGTATTATAGTAGTTCTAGTCTTGTGCATAGGCGCAGTATTATAGTAATTATATTCTAGTACATAGGGGGCAGTATTATAGTAGTTATATTCTTGTACATAGGGGGCAGTATTATAGTAATTATATTCTTGTACTTAGGGGGCCGTATTATAGTAGTTATATTCTTGTACATAGGCGCAGTATTATAGTAATTATATTCTAGTACATAGGGGGCAGTATTATAGTAGTTATATTCTTGTACATTGGGAGCAGTATTATAGGAGTTATATACTTGTACATAGGGGGCAGTATTATAGTAGTTATATTCTTGTATATAGGAGGCAGTATTATAGGAGTTATATTCTTGTACATAGGAGCAGTATTATAGTAGTTATATTCTTGTACATAGGGGGCAGTATTATAGTAGTTCTATTCTTGTACATAGGGGGCAGTATTATAGTAGTTATATTCTTGTATATAGGAGGCAGTATTATAGGAGTTATATTCTTGTACATAGGAGCAGTATTATAGTAGTTATATTCTTGTACATAGGGGGCAGTATTATAGTAGTTATATTCTTGTACTTAGGGGGCCGTATTATAGTAGTTATATTCTTGTACATAGGATCAGTATTATAGTAGTTATATACTTGTACATAGTGGGCGGTATTATAGTAGTTATATTTTTGTACATAGGGGGCAGTATTATAGTAGTTATATTCTTGTACATAGGGGTCAGTATTATAGTAGTTATATTCTTGTACATTGGGAGCAGTATTATAGGAGTTATATTCTTGTACATAGGAGCAGTATTATAGTAGTTTTATTCTTGTACATAGGGAGCAGTATTATAGTAGTTATATTCTTGTACATAGGGAGCAGTATTATAGTAGTTATATTCTTGTACATAGGGGGCAGTATTATAGTAGTTATATTCTTGTACATAGGGGGCAGCATTATTATAGTTATATTCTTGTACAGAGGGGGCAGTATTATAGTAGTTATATTCTTGTATATAGGCGGCAGTATTATAGTAGTTATATTCTTGTACATAGGGGTAGTATTATAGTAGTTATATTCTTGTACATAGGGGTAGTATTATAGTAGTTATATTCTTGTACATAGGGAGCAGTATTATACTAGTTATATTCTTGTACATAGGGAGCAGTATTACAGTAGTTATATTCTTGTACATAGGGAGCAGTATTATAGCTGTTATATTCTTGTACATAGGGGGCAGTATTACAGTAGTTATATTCTTGTACATAGGAGGCAGTATTATAGTAGTTATATTCTTGTACATAGGAGGCAGTATTATAGTAGTTATATTCTTGTACATAGGAGGCAGTATTATAGTAGTTATATTCTTGTACATAGGAGGCAGTATTATAGTAGTTATATTTTTGTACATAGGGGGCAGTATTATAGTAGTTATATTTTTGTACATAGGGGGCAGTATTATAGTAGTTATATTCTTGTACATAGGGGCTAGTATTATAGTATTTATATTCTTGTACATGGGGGGCAGTATTATAGGAGTTATATTCTTGTACATAGGAGCAGTATTATAGTAGTTATATTCTTGTACATAGGGAGCAGTATTATAGTAGTTATATTCTTGTACATAGGGGGCAGTATTACAGTAGTTATATTCTTGTACATAGGAGGCAGTATTATAGTAGTTATATTCTTGTACATAGGAGGCAGTATTATAGTAGTTATATTCTTGTACATAGGAGGCAGTATTATAGTAGTTATAGTTTTGTACATAGGGGGCAGTATTATAGTAGTTATATTCTTGTACATATGAGGCAGTATTATAGTAGTGATATTCTTGTATATAGGAGGCAGTATTATAGTAGTTATATTCTTGTATATAGGGGGCAGTATTATAGTAGTTATATTCTTGTACATAGGGGGCAGTATTATAGTAGTTATATTCTTGTACATAGGGCGCAGTATTATAGTAGTTATATTCTTGTACATAGGGGCAGTATTATAGTAGTTATATTCTTGTACATAGGGGGCAGTATTATAGTAGTTATATTCTTGTACTTAGGGGGCCGTATTATAGTAGTTATATTCTTGTACATAGGATCAGTATTATAGTAGTTATATACTTGTACATAGTGGGCGGTATTATAGTAGTTATATTCTTGTACATAGGGGGCAGTATTATAGTAGTTATATTCTTGTACATAGGGGTCAGTATTATAGTAGTTATATTCTTGTACATAGTGGGCGGTATTATAGTAGTTATATTCTTGTACATAGGGGGCAGTATTATAGTAGTTATATTCTTGTACATAGAGGGCAGTATTATAGGAGTTATATTCTTGTACATAGGAGCAGTATTATAGTAGTTATATTCTTGTACATAGGGAGCAGTATTATAGTAGTTATATTCTTGTACATAGGGAGCAGTATTATAGTAGTTATATTCTTGTACATAGGGGGCAGTATTATAGTAGTTATATTCTTGTACATAGGGGGCAGCATTATTATAGTTATATTCTTGTACAGAGGGGGCAGTATTATAGTAGTTATATTCTTGTATATAGGCGGCAGTATTATAGTAGTTATATTCTTGTACATAGGGGTAGTATTATAGTAGTTATATTCTTGTACATAGGGAGCAGTATTATACTAGTTATATTCTTGTACATAGGGAGCAGTATTACAGTAGTTATATTCTTGTACATAGGGAGCAGTATTATAGCTGTTATATTTTTGTACATAGGGGGCAGTATTATAGTAGTTATATTCTTGTACATAGGTGGCAGTATTATAGTAGTTATATTCTTGTACATAGGGGGCAGTATTATAGTAGTTATATTCTTGTATATAGGGGGTAGTATTATAGTAGTTATATTCTTGTACATAGGAGCAGTATTATAGTAGTTATATTCTTGTACATAGGGGGCAGTATTATAGTAGTTCTATTCTTGTACATAGGGGGCAGTATTATAGTAGTTATATTCTTGTATATAGGAGGCAGTATTATAGGAGTTATATTCTTGTACATAGGAGCAGTATTATAGTAGTTATATTCTTGTACATAGGGGGCAGTATTATAGTAGTTATATTCTTGTACTTAGGGGGCCGTATTATAGTAGTTATATTCTTGTACATAGGATCAGTATTATAGTAGTTATATACTTGTACATAGTGGGCGGTATTATAGTAGTTATATTCTTGTTCATAGGGGGCAGTATTATAGTAGTTATATTCTTGTACATAGGGGTCAGTATTATAGTAGTTCTATAATACTGCTCCCAATGTACAAGAATATAACTACTATAATACTGACCCCTATGTACAAGAATATAACTACTATAATACTGCCTCCTATGTACAAGAATATAAATACTATAATACTAGCCCCTATGTACAAGAATATAACTACTATAATACTGCGCCCTATGTACAAGAATATAACTACTATAATACTGCCCCCTATGTACAAGAATATAACTACTATAATACTGCCCCCTATATACAAGAATATAACTACTATAATACTGCCTCCTATATACAAGAATATCACTACTATAATACTGCTCCTATGTACAAGAATATAACTACTATAATACTACCCCCTATATACAAGAATATAACTACTATAATACTGCCCCCTATGTACAAAAATATAACTACTATAATACTGCCTCCTATGTACAAGAATATAAATACTATAATACTAGCCCCTATGTACAAGAATATAACTACTATAATACTGCGCCCTATGTACAAGAATATAACTACTATAATACTGCCCCCTATGTACAAGAATATAACTACTATAATACTGCCTCCTATATACAAGAATATCACTACTATAATACTGCTCCTATGTACAAGAATATAACTACTATAATACTGCTCCTATGTACAAGAATATAACTACTATAATACTACCCCCTATATACAAGAATATAACTACTATAATACTGCCCCCTATGTACAAGAATATAACTACTATAATACTGCCACCTATGTACAAGAATATAACTACTATAATACTGCCCCCTATGTACAAGAATATAACTACTATAATACTGCCACCAATGTACAAGAATATAACTATAATAATGCTGCCCCCTATGTACAAGAATATAACTACTATAATACTGCCCCCTATGTACAAGAATATAACTACTATAATACTGCTCCCTATGTACAAGAATATAACTACTATAATACTGCTCCCTATGTACAAGAATATAACTACTATAATACTGCTCCTATGTACAAGAATATAACTCCTATAATACTGCTCCCAATGTACAAGAATATGAGTTATATTCTTGTATATAGGGGGCAGTATTATAGTAGTTATATTCTTGTACATAGGGGGCAGTATTATAGTAGTTATATTCTTGTACATAGGGCGCAGTATTATAGTAGTTATATTCTTGTACATAGGGGCTAGTATTATAGTATTTATATTCTTGTACATAGGAGGCAGTATTATAGTAGTTATATTTTTGTACATAGGGGGCAGTATTATAGTAGTTATATTCTTGTACATAGGTGGCAGTATTATAGTAGTTATATTCTTGTACATAGGGGGCAGTATTATAGTAGTTATATTCTTGTATATAGGGGGTAGTATTATAGTAGTTATATTCTTGTACATAGGAGCAGTATTATAGTAGTTATATTCTTGTACATAGGGAGCAGTATTATAGTAGTTATATTCTTGTATATAGGAGGCAGTATTATAGTAGTTATATTCTTGTATATAGGGGGCAGTATTATAGTAGTTATATTCTTGTACATAGGGGGCAGTATTATAGTAGTTATATTCTTGTATATAGGGGGTAGTATTATAGTAGTTATATTCTTGTACATAGGAGCAGTATTATAGTAGTTATATTCTTGTACATAGGGGGCAGTATTATAGTAGTTATATTCTTGTACATAGGGCGCAGTATTATAGTAGTTATATTCTTGTACATAGGGGGCAGTATTATAGTAGTTACATTCTTGTATATAGGGGGTAGTATTATAGTAGTTATATTCTTGTACATAGGAGCAGTATTATAGTAGTTATATTCTTGTACATAGGGGGCAGTATTATAGTAGTTATATTCTTGTACATAGGGCGCAGTATTATAGTAGTTATATTCTTGTACATAGGGGCTAGTATTATAGTATTTATATTCTTGTACATGGGGGGCAGTACATGTCAATGACCACCGTGCTTGTCTAGGGTTAAGTCTAGAGATAAGCGAGCATACTCGTCCGAGCTTGATGCTCGTTCGAGTATTAGTGTACTTGAGATGCTCGCTACTCGAGACGAACACCACGCGGTACTCGAGTCAATTCCATTTTCTTCCCTGCATGTTTAGCGCCATTTTCTAGCCAATAGACATGCAGGGAAGGCATTACCACTTCCTGCTGTCACGTTCTGGCCCTATCCCACCCCCCTGCAGTGAGTGGCTGGTGAAATCAGGTGACCACTGAGTACTTAAAGTGGTCCCGCCCGCAGCTCACCTCAGATACACGCTGGCAGAAGTTAGGGAAAGTGCTGCTGCTCATTCAGGGATAGTGTTAGCGTAGGTCCTGTCTTCAAGAACCCCAATTGTCCGTCTTAGGGCTACATCTGACCGTGTGCATTACTGTTCTGCCTGGCTGGGAGCAGTAGTGCACCATTATTTTTTTTTTCATCTCGGGCTGTGCAGGCCATTTCATCTATAGCGTTCTCAGTCTGCAGTGTATTATGCAGAGTTTAGGGAAAGTGTTAGAGTAGGATCCTGTCTTTAAGAACCCCAACGGTCCTTCTTAGGGCTACATCTGACCGTGTGCATTTTAGTTGGGCCTGCTGGGAGTAGTAGTGCATCCATTTTTGTATTACACATCTAGGCCTGTTCCCAGCCTTTCAGTAATAACGTTCTCAGGCTGCAGTGCCGTACAATCAGCTCTCACCGTGAGACTGCACTCTAACATTTCCTAGCCTACTGCGAACGACTTCAGTTATACCGTTCTGTGTCTGCAGTGAATTAGACGCAGAGTGTTGGGGCACAGCCATTTCTGTAGGGAAAGTTATATACACTATACAGTCCGTATCCTCCCTGTAAAAACCCCAAAGCTCCTTCTTAGGGCTACATCTAACTATGTGCATTATAGTTGTGGCTGGCTGGGAGTTGTAGTGCATCAATTTTTGTATTACACATCGCAGCCTGTCAGTAATAGCGTTCTCAGTCTGCAGTGCCGTACAACCAGCTCTCACCGTGAAACTGCCCTCTAACATTTCCTAGCCTGCTGCGAACGACCTCATTTATACCGTTCTATGTTTGCAGTGCATTAGACAGAGGTCTCACCGCTAAACAGTACTGTAATATTACCGAGCCACTGCACAGTATTTCAGCTCAGCCGCTGTGCAGAGCGTCTCACAATACCCTTTCCTTGGTGGGGTTGAGATCGCCGCAGTTATCAGCACTATCCACTGGCTTTAGAGTCTTCTCCCTCCCACACAGCCTCTATTATCTACAAGTCTCTGCGAGCCGTAAATTACCCCTAGGTATCAGCGCAAGACAGCGGTCACAGCATAGAGCCTCCGCTATCTACAAGTCTCTGTGTGCGGTGAATTAAGCCACAGTTGTCAGTGCTGTACAGTGGGGTAATTTATTTGGGCCCTGCTCTATTCTTAATCCCCCATGATGAGGAGTAGGGGTAAGGGTCGAGGACGCGGACGTCCAAGTGAGGGTGTGGGCACAGGCCGAGGTCCTGGGCATGGTGAATCACAGCCGGCTGCTGCGGGATTAGGAGAGAGGCAAGTTTCTGGGGTCCCCAGCTTCATATCACAATTTACGGGTCCGCGTGGTAGACCTTTATTACAAACAGAGCAGTGCGAGCAGGTCCTTTCGTGGATGGCAGAAAATGCATCCAGCAATGTATCGACCACCCAGTCTTCTACGCCGTCCACTGCTGCAACTCTGAATCCTCTGGCTGCTGCTCCTCCTTCCTCCCAGCCTCCTCACTCCATGAAAATGACACATTCTGAGCAGTCAAACTCCTAGGAACTGTTCTTGGGTCCCTGCCTTGAGTGGGAAAAAATGGTTCTTCTCACCTGAGGAGTTTTCGTGACCAATGCCCAACCTTTGGAAAGTTCCCGGAGTCCGGGTGATGAGGCTGGGGACTTCCGACAACTGTCTCAAGAGCTTTCAGTGGGTGAGGAGGATGATGAGACACAGTTGTCTATCAGTGAGGTAGTAGTAAGGACAGTTAGTCCGAGGGGTAGTGCACAGAGGATTCTGAGGAAGAGGTGATTGACCCCATCTTATTTGCTAAGCCTACTGAGCACAGGGCTTCAGAGGAGGAGGCAAGAGCAGCAGCAGGACAGGTTGGAAGAATCAGTGGAGTGGCCAGGGTAGAGGCAGGGCCAGAGCGAAGAATCCCCCAACTGTTTCCCAAAGCACCCCCTCGCACCAAGCCTCCGTGCAGAGGCCTAGGTGTTCAAAGGTGTGGATGTTTTTCAGTGAAAGCGCAGATGACCGACGAACAGTGGTGTGCAACCTTTATCGTGCCAAGATCAGCCGGGGAGCCACCACTACCAGCCTCACCACCGCCAGCATGCGCAGGCATATGATGGCCAAGCACCCCACGATGTGGGACGAAGGCTGTTCACCGCCTCCTGGTTGCACCACTGCCTCTTCCCCTGTGCCCCAACCTGCCACTCAGATCCAACCCCCCTCTCAGGACACAGGCACGACCGTCTCCCGGCCTGCACCCACACCCTCACCTCCGCTGTCCTCCATCCCATCCAGCAATGTCTGTCAGCGCAGCGTCCAGCTGTCGCTAGCACAAGCGTTGGAGCGAAAGCGGAAATACACCGCCACCCACCCGCACACACAAGCTTTAAATGTGCACAATGGCAAATTGATCAGCCTGGAGATGCTGCCATACAGGTGTGCAGTTTACTGCGTGGCTGCTAGGAGTTGTAGTGGCTCACTATTACCCAGCTTGGCCTTTCTGCAGCCTTCCGTATAATTTTTTTGGCCTGCAGTGTGCGTTACATCACCGCTGTCAGCCTCCAAGTGCAGGCCAATAATTGCCTAATTTTTTACACCGCTCTGTGTCTGCTATATTCGAAATACACCATGCTGAGGGGTAGGGGTAGAGGACGCGGGCGAGGACGCGGAGGCCCAAGTCAGGGTATGGGCACAGGCCGAGCTCCTGATCCAGGTGTATCGCAGCCGACTGCTGCGGGATTAGGAGAGAGGCACGTTTCTGGCGTCCCCACATTCATCTCACAATTAATGGGTCCACGCGGTAGACCTTTATTAGAAAATGAGCAGTGTGAGCAGGTCCTGTCGTGGATGGCAGAAAGTGCATCCAGCAATCTATCGACCACCCAGTCTTCTACGCCGTCCACTGCTGCAACTCTGAATCCTCTGGCTGCTGCTCCTCCTTCCTCCCAGCCTCCTCACTCCATGAAAATGACACATTCGGATGAGCAGGCAGACTCCGCTGTCCTCGGCCCCATCCAGCAATGTCTCTCAGCGCAGCTTTCAGCTGTCGCTAGCGCAAGCGCAAATACGCCGCCACACACCCTCTTGCACAAGCTTTAAACGTGCACATTGCCAAATTAATCAGCCTGGAGATGCTGCCTAACAGGCTTGTGGAGACTGAGGCTTTCCAAAAACATGATGGCGGCGGCGGCCCCGCACTACTCGCACCCCGGTCGCCACTGTGAGGGATTATAAGAACCAAAGTACCTCCATCTTGTCTTCCCGTATACACAGTTAATGGACAATACTAACCTGAGTTTAACTAACATTCACATGATGATTCAGCGCAGAAGCTAAAAAATGTTTAGTCTGTGATTACAAGCAATGTCCATTTTTTATCTTGTGGTATCTTGTGCTAGACACTGGTTCTCGTAAGACTCAAGGACAGACAGTTTCATCTACTGTTATTGTAAAATCTGTGGGGAATTGCAGATTGTCAAGAACGCACGTACATTGTTTTGCTAAAACGCCTTCATTTCTTTGAAATGGTATATAAGACTGAAGGTTTTGCAATAAATCAGAAGTTTCTATCATACAGCCTTCATTGCTCTGTCGTAAAGATATTTCTCCAAGCCGGCTTGA
Source organism: Eleutherodactylus coqui (assembly GCF_035609145.1). Lineage (NCBI taxonomy): Eukaryota > Metazoa > Chordata > Amphibia > Anura > Eleutherodactylidae > Eleutherodactylus > Eleutherodactylus coqui. Next base: position 174,927,879 of record NC_089845.1, read on the forward strand.
TACTCTAATTTGGCAATCGGTAACATATTGGAAGAAAACCCTTAGCTGTTCGCCGACACCACTATTTTCTCCTCTCAATTAACAAGTGTGAGCACATTGTCACCAGTTGGTGTCGCGCGGCCTGGCATCACAGCGGTGGGCAAGCGTCAGCAGGCCATGCTGAAACTAATCAGCTTAGGTGACAAGAGGCACACGGCCCACGAACTGCTGCAGGGTCTGACTGAGCAGACCGACTGCTGGCTTTCGCCGCTGAGCCTCCAACCGGGCATGGTCGTGTGTGACAATGGCCGTAACTTGGTGGCGGCTCTGCAGCTTGGCAGTCTCACACACGTGCCATGCCTGGCCCACATCTTCAATCTGGTGGTTCAGCGGTTTCTGAAAAACTGCCCCCACTTGTCTGACCAGCTCGGCAAGGTGCACCACGTCTGCGCACATTTCCGCAAGTCCACCACGGACGCTGCCACCCTGAGGACCCTGCAACGTCTGTTTCAGCTGCCAGAGCACCGACTGCTTGCGAAGTGCCCACATGGTGGAACTCTACGCTGCATATGTTGGCCAGGCTGTATGAGCAGCGTAGAGCAATAATGGAATACTAACTCTAACATGGGCGGCGTAGTGGTAGTCAGCCTCCCCAATTCTTTACTGAGGAATGGGCCTGGATGGCACGGATCTGCCAAGTCCTCGGAAACTTGGAGGAGTCTACCCAGATGGTGAGCGGCGATGTGGCAATCATTAGAGTTACTATTCCGCAGCTTTGCCTGCTGAGAAGTTCGCTGCAAAGCATAAAGGCCAACGCTTTGCGGTTGGAACAGAAGAAGGGGGGTGACAGTATATCGCTTGATAGCCAGACCACCCTCATGTCTATAGCTCAGCACATTTTGGAGGAGGAGGGGGAGGAGCAGGACGAGAAGGGGCAAGAGACAGCAGGGCACCCTGCAAAGGGTGCCCATGCTGCTTGCCTCTCATCTGTTCAGCGTGTATGGGCTGTGGAGGAGGAGGAGGATCCTGAAAGTGATCTTCCTAGTGTGGACAGCGATGTTTTGCGTACTGGTACCCTGGCACACATGGCTGACTTGATGTTAGGCTGCCTTTCTGGTGACCCTCGCGTTAGACGCATTCTGGCCAACACGGATTACTGGGTGTACACCCTTCTCGGCCCACGATATAAGGAGAACCTTTCCACTCTTATTCCCGAAGAGGAAAGGGGTACAAGAGTGATGCAATACCACAGGGCCCTGGTGGAAATAGTGATGCTAAACTTCCCATCTGACAGCGCTAGTGGCAGAAGATGCAGTTCCGAGGGTCAACTAGCATGGGAGGCGTGGGGATCAGGCAGCATGTCCAGCGCAGGCAGGTGAACACTCTCCAAGGCCTTTGCCAGCTTTATGGCTCCCCAGCAAGACTCTGTCACCACGCCCCGGTCAAGGCTGAGTCGGAGGGAACGCTGTAAAAAGATGGTGAGGGAGTACGTAGCCAATCATACCACTGTCCTCCGTGATGCCTCTGCTCCATACAACTATTGGGTTTCAAAACTGGACACGTGGCACGAACTTGCGCTGTACGCCCTGGAGGTGCTGGCCTGCCCTGCCGCTAGCGTCTTGTTAGAGAGGGTGTTTAGTGCAGCTGGGGGAATCATCATGGAAAAGCGTACCTGCCTGTCAACTGCCAGTGCTGACATGCTTACACTCATAAAGATGAACAAAGGCTGGATTTCCCCAGACTTCTCTTCTCCACCGGCGGACAGCAGCGGAACCTAAAGATTTTTGTTTGCTGCAACCGCAGATAAAAGCACTCCTCTTTATAACTCAGGGCACCTTGGGTCACACAAGATGGAGGCTGGGACTGAGCCTTACCCAGGGCCCGCTCACATACTTCCCACGCAGACTATAACGGGTCCCAGTCATGGTTTCTTGGCCCTCTAATGCCACCTCCTCCTGCTTGGGGTCATGGGATCAGCACTGGGCAACATGTATTTTCTCTCGTGTTACCACAGTTATCTGTGGCACTGGTTTGGGCCAAACAAAAGGAGCGTTACTGCATCAATGAGACGTTCACATCTGTACTAGCATCGGAGTCCACTTTATGCCCACGATTGCTGAGGGTGTGGGCAGAGACCTATGTCCTGGGGGAAATGCAACTGCGCCAGGTTGGGTCTATGGAACTTCTTCCTGGTTAATCCACTATTTGGAGCGGTGTAAGCAACTGTAACGGATTTAATGAGGTTTTCATAGCTGTACTAGCATCGGAGTCCGCTTTATGCCCATGATTGCTAAGGGTGTGGGGAGAGGCCTATGTCCTAGGGGAAATGCAACTGCGCCAGGTTGGGCCTGTGGAACTTCTTTCTGGTTAATCTAGTCTTTGGAGCGGTGTAAGCAAACGTAACTGACTTAATGAGACATTCACAGCTGTACTAGCATTGGAGTCCGCTTTATGCCCACGATTGCTGAGGGTGTGGGCAGAGGCCGAGGTCCTCAGCGGAGTGAAATTCTGCCATGTTTGGGCACTGTAATTGCTTTATGTTTAATACTTTCCTTGGGTTCCTTTGGCTCGCCTACGCTGTGGGTGCACAAAGACTTCCCATAGCGGTGTTTTACCTGTCTGGCACAAATACACTGACTGACTAGGGTAGAAATGTGGGCCGAGGTCCTTGGCGGGGTGAAACTCTGCCATATTTGGGCGCTCTGATTTCTTCTTGTGTAATACCATCTTTGTGCACCGACAGCATAGGCAAGCCCAAGGAACTCAAAGACTTCCCATTGCGGTGTTGAGCTATCTGACACCTACACAGAATGAATTGTGTTGGGACACATGGATTTCCCATTGCTATGTAACTCATGGCACCTTGGGTCACACAAGGTGGAGGATGGTACCGAGCCTGAGCCTGGGCCCGCTCACGTGCTTCCCACACAGAGTATTGCTGCATTGTGGAGATGTGTAGAAGTGCTGGCACCTGAGTCCCCTTTATGCCCACGTTAGCGGCTCCTGACAATTTTGTGAGGGAGGTGGCACAGGATTGGAATGATGATCGTACGTCAATTTATCATCAATTCTCAACAGCATTGTGGGCTATTGTCCACACTTTCAAAGAGGGTCCCTGCCTGGCCCTGCCAACCCTCTGCAGTGTGTGCCTCCGGTTCCTCCTCCTCCAGTACGCACCTATAAATAGACATGAGGGTGGTGTGGCTATGAGGCCAGCGTGTGGCATGAGGGCAGCTGAACGCTGTGCAGGGACACTTTTGTGTGCGCTGTGAACGCAGGATTGTGCGGGGGGTTTGGACAGCAATGCCAGCATGTAACCCAGGAGAAGAGGCAGCGGTGTGACCCGCAGACAGTGATTGTCCTTGGTTGCAGGTAGTGTGGTGCTTAGCTAAGATGTGCCAGTGTGTGTGCCTTGCTAATGAGTTTGTCCGAAGTAAATTGTTAGGGGGTGACGCCAGGATCTTTCCCCTATTTTGGCTTAATAGTGGGACCTGGGAGCATGAGATGCATCCATGCATGCTGCCCCTGCCCTTCCCTTTCCGTTTCTCTGGTGTTTCCATGACTTTCTGATGTTTTCTGGTGTTTCACAAGCCATCACCTATGCGGAGCATCGGTCCCATACAAAAATGCTCGAGGCCCCATTGACTTTAATGGGGTTCGTTACTCAAAATGAACTCTCGAGCATTGTGAAAAGTTTGACTCGAGCAACGAGCACCCGAGCATTTTGGTGCTCGCTCATCTCTAGCTAGTACCCCTTTACAATATTTTCAAAGTAATTTCAAGGTAACATTTCAGATGTAAATTTTATTACGGCTTTTTCTAAATTTCTGGGGGAAAAATTATGTTTAGCAAAGTAGTAATTATTTTGAAGCACTAATGACGGTAATATATGGAGGTTTCTTCCCTAAATATAACGCAATGTAATAGTTCATTATGTACCCATCACCTTATTGATATGCACTGGAGCAGCATCACTAACATTATGAAAGCCTGGGGACACACAACGTGCAAACTGCTTTAAATTCAGAATCACAGACTTGCAAGCCACAAACTCACAAATGAATAATTAGCTCATAATGATGGCGCAAAATTAATCATTTTTCTCATTAACTTTAAAATTTTTATAGTGGAAATCTTATTATTGAAAAGTAAGAGAAGCAAATAATCCTGTCCCTGCATATATCAGCTGCAGGACATTGGGGTTACAGAGGTCACACAGTTGTCCCGTTCATGGAGCCTCTGTTGGATATTCATGATCTGAAATTCATCCTTTCTTCTCTTAACATTTCTTCAGCCATATTAGAGATAAGGGAACACGCCTGCTCTTCCAATGCAGAGATGATCCTTCTAGGCCTGCGTTAGCTTTGAGGTTAAAGGATTTTTCCCAGTTCAAGTTGTGAGCCGTCCTTGAGACATGAATGACGGATCGGCGGCTCCCCACCCTGCTTCAGCGTATGCGATAGAAAGCCGCCGCTCTCTACAGTCATCACCTTTTAGTCAATTGTACAATTTGCATTTTTCTTTCCCAACGTTCACTGTGCGGGATAGAGAATATGATTTTTTTTCAGGGTTCAGACTTTCAGGAACACAACCAGACCAGTTCGGTTATTTTTTTTGTTGTTCTGATTTTTTTTAATCTGAATAATGGGAAAAAATTGTGTGTTTTTTTTTTAACTATTGACATTTATATTTCTTTATATCTTTAAAAAGGCTATTAGATTAAATGTTACTTTTTAGTCACCATAGAGTATACAACATACTGTAATATAACAGGCAGGGCTTAACAGGATGAAATCCATGGCAGGACCCTTCACCAGGCTTCAGGCTGCTGTGGCGATGCATCAGCACCTCATGATGACGTCACAGGGAGGACAATGGGGCAACATAGGGGGACTCCCGTCCAGCTAGCTGTTTAGGCTCCTCCATCAGCATTGACCCCATAAGTGGTGAAGGGGTTAATATACAAGTGGTTGGAGATCCATTTTTCTTTTCTCAGAAGACCTTCTAATGACTTGATGATCAGAGGTGGGATTTACCTGAAGGATCACAATCCACATCATCTGTAGTTATTAGGATGAGGGATGTGACGGCGGCGGGGGGAGGTTTTAGGTTCTCTTATCTCGACAAGTAAATTACAGAACTTTACAGACATCGACTGAACCTCACAGCTCCTCACCCCACTCCTAACATTTCTCTGGATGAATTCCTCATGCAACACAAGCTCTTTGATGTGGAGATGTCTGACTGAGCTATATAAGTGTAGAACTGCACAGAACGCTCCTAGATTTACATTATACAGCATGAGGGACGCAGGGAAGTCCTTGGCTTTGACCACAAAAAAAATTAGCATAGAACAACATCCCATTTCTTCTAGATCCTCCTCTCAGACACCAAGGCACTTCTGACTGTCCAGAAAGAACAACCTAACCAGAAAGAAATGCTTGGGTTGGGCAGCAAAGCGAACGTTAGCCGTCAATTGCATCAGAAATGGAGGTAAATTTGGTTCCCTTGTTTTGTTTTTTTTAATCTAAACGATAGTCCGAGGGGGCAGGTCAGGCGAATAAAAGGGGGAAGATCTATCACATCGAAGTCCAGGTCAGTCAGCTTCCATGCAGCCCATTTATCAGAGCCCCACCCCTTTTCTCGGTTATCGCTCCCCTGTATGGGAATTTTCCTCGTGACTCCGGAGTGCAACATAAAATCATGTGACAAGTGTTCCGTGGATCAGTCTCAGTGTGAATCCACATTAGATGGAAGATTCAGCGATCGGAGGGACTTCCAACGAGGCCGGTCATCGGTGCTAGACTAGCCGGGGTCTCACCACCAACCGCGGGGGGTTTACCAGTGTGACGGTGTGGAGAGTATACAGAGAATGGCGCGATCAAGGAAAACATCCAGCTGTAGGGGATCCTGCGAATGGAAACAACTCTTCCCTGAAAGGGGTCGGAGGAGGATGTCAGGAATCGTTCTGACCAACAGGCTGCACAGTCAGCTGAATACAACGCTGGAGCTCCAACTAACGTGTCCGAACGCACAACTCACCATTCCTCCGCACGGATGGTATAACAGTGGGCGACCAGTTCCAGCGCCATTGTGTCTAAGAGGAACAGAAAGACTCCAGCGGGCAAAAGAGCGCAAAACTTGTATCACTGAGCAGCGGAAGAACATCTCCTGGTCAGATGGATCCGGATTTATTTTACTGCTGGAAGGTCAGAATGTGGCACAAGCAGCATGAATCTCTGATCCCTTCCTGCCCGCTGATCAGAACATGTCAGCAGCACCATCTCATCTGCAGCAACTACAAGAAGCCTTCTGTCCACGGGGGCCGATATTCCTGCAGAACCATTTCATCACCCAGTGGAATGTGCACCGCGAGGAACTGCTGCAGATCTGAAGGACAAAGAAAGTTTACTAAGGTTATTCTATTAATAGTTTTTTTTCCTCAAGTGTATTCACAAAGGAAAAAAGAAATGCCCCAGAAGATGCAGAGGAATAAAATGAACCCCCCGCAAAATATCACCTGCCCAACGCAGGAGGAAGTGCAGAGTCGGCTAAAAAAAATTAAAATCAATAAATCGCCAGGCCCAGATGAAATACACCCAAGGGTACTAAGGGAACTAAGTGATGAGATAGCTAGACCGCTATTTCTTATTTATGGATACTATCAAGACTGGGGTTGTGCCATTGGATTGGTGCATTGCCAATGTGGTTCCAATTTACAAAAAGGGTTCCAAAAGTGAGCCTGGTAACTACAGGCCGGTAAGTCTCACTTCAGTAACTGGAAAAATATTCGAGGGGTTTCTGAGAGACGCCATCCTGGAATACCTCAAGGAGAACAACAGTATAACTCCTCACCAGCATGGGTTCATGAGGGGGTCGATCATGTCAGACCAATCTGATCAGCTTCTACGATGAAGTAAGTTCTAGGCTGGACCTGGGAGAGTCTATTGATCTCATATCTGGACTTCTCTAAAGCCTTTGACACCGTGCCTCATAACAGGCTGATATATAAAATGAGAGGCTCGGATTGGGTGAAAACGTGTGTAATTGGGTAAAAAATTGGCTTAATGATAGAAAGCAGAGGGGGGTAATAAATGGTACATACTCTGATTGGGCCCCCGTCACTAGTAGGGGGCCACGGGGCTCAGTGCTAGGCTCCATTCTGTTTAATATATTTAGTAACGACCTGATAGAGGGGGTGTACAGTAAAATATCAATATTTGTAGATGATACAAAATTATACAAGATAATTAATACAATGGAGGACAATGTGCGGCTACAAACGGACCGAGATAAGCCGGGGGGGAACAATGGCAAATTAAGTTCAACGTGGATAAATGTAAGGTTCTGCACATGGGCAGGAGAAATGGATGTCACCAATATACACTAAATGGGGTACAGCTAGGGTAAAGACCTGGGGGTACTAGTGGACTGTAGATTTAACTGGAGTAACCAATGCCAGGCAGCTGCTGCAAAAGCTAATAGAGTCTTGGGGTGCAGTAAAAGAGGTATAGGGGCGAGGGGTGAGAACATTATCCCCCCACTATATAAGGCACTTGTCAGACCTCACATGGAATACTGCGTACAGTTCTGGTCACCGGAGCCCAGGAAAGATGTTACAGTGCTGGAGGGGTTCAAAGAATATTAGGGACACTGGGGATTTCCTCTCTAGACTAAGTTATCTTAGCCTCATTTGATGTGAGTTCTCTCTACACTTCTATTACACACGAGCGAGGCATTGAGGCAGTAAGACAAAAAATCTTAAATGTAGATTTTTCAATTGAAAGTGATTATAACATCACACTACTGGAGTTCCTCCTTAACAGGAGCTACTTTGTTTTTTTGGACCGATTCTATAGGCAGTGCCAGGGGACCGCCATGGGCTCGACCGTGGCGCCGACGTATGCGAATATTTATATGGATACATTTGAAGAACAGCATGTGTATACGTCGGCCCACTTGCACCGGGTGGTCTCCTGGTACCGCTTCATAGACGACATTTTCTTAATTTGGAGTGGCTCTGAGTGAGCTACTTTCATTTCATGATGAGTTAAATCAAGTTCATCCTGAATTAAAGTTCACTATGAAACATTCTATCAAATGTATTGAATTTTTGGATGTTCTAATTACTAGGAATGATACTGGCTTTGAAACTGATCTGTATGTAAAACCTACGGATAGAAATAGCTTATTGAGCTTTAATAGTTTTCATCCTTTGTCCACCTCCAGTCACTACCATGGAGTCAACTCCTAAGAGTAAAAAGAATCACAAATGATAGAATGGTCGACGTTCGGTTGGATCAAATGTGCGAGAAATTTCGGATGAGGGGATACCCTGTAGATTTGGTTACCGATGCGGCGAGTAGAGCAAAGATGGTCGATAGACAGACACTACTTGAACCAAAGGGTGAGAGGAAATAATTAAAGAGGATACCGTTTGTATCCACATATAGTCCGGTTAGTAAGAAAATACAAGCCATTCTTAAAAAACATTGGCCCATTGTGAGTTTGGATAAATAAATAAATCTTGGTATTTGTATAGCGCCAACTTATTACGCAGCGCTTTCAGGTATTTATTACTTAATTACCCCTCACCAAGCTGGGTTCTCATTTTACCGACCTCGGAAGGATGAGTCAACCTTGAGCCGGCTACCTGACGCATGTGGGGATCGAACTTGCAACCTCCAGGTCGTAGGCGAGAGCTTACACTCTGCGCCACACGAGGCTCTAATAACACATCGGAGGAATATATTAATCCTCCACTGATGTCATACAAACGGGGTCAAGACTTAAAGGACAAATTGGTCCATTCTTTCTATCAAAAATTGAAGGCTCCAACACAACTGGTTTTTGCCCCATTAAAATCTGGGAATTTCCCATGCCTCAATTGTGCCTCATGTAATAATATTGTGAAAGGCGATCGTTTTCAGCAAGCTCACTCTGGTACGATGTTTAAGATTTCTGGTCATTGTTCATGTAGTATATCTAATTACATGCCCCTGCAGGCTACAGTATGTAGGGGAAACAATTCAAGAAATCAGATGTGGGATTGGACAACATAAAAGTACCATTCGTACCAATAAATTAGACCTACCCATCCCGCGCCATTTCCATGATGCTGGGCACTCCATCTCCCAATTAAAATTGTGTGTGATTGACGGGGTACCCCTGTCTATTAGAGGTGGTGACCGGATTGGTGCACTAAAGAAAAAAGAATTACGCTGGATTTATTTATTAGACACTTTAACCCCCGAAGGGTTTGAATCAGGAATATGAATGCTACCTCATCACTAAAGGCCTTGAAACTAAAACAACTTTTATTAATACAAAGATAAAAAAAACACTTCCTCGAATCTGAGGTGGTTGAAGACTAAACAGACACAAAACTACAAACAAAACACATATTCATCTTGACAAGAGATGAATTGGGGATTGGGATGTGAGGATATATGTATGTATTGCCATATGTTTTTTATGCTTTATACCTATATGCAAGTTCTATTCAATTCCAAATGAGAAAAAACTTATATGTCGCCTTACATCAGATATTCCAAAGGCCTTGCGAGACAAAGACAAAATGTATCTTAAAACCCAGCAAAGGAAGAACCAGACACAAGGACGCATACTTGGCTGTTTTTCCAGAGGCGCCGTAGCAAGATAACGACTGTTTTCACTGTCTCAGGCCGGAAATCCGGACTTCCCATATATGGTTATGAGCCCATCACCCATTCCTGGTGATGGGACAAAAGGGTATAAGATCTCATGTAATCTGTAATAAAGGCAGCGCAGTCATGTCCCCGTGTGAGGAACTATACCAGACTTCCGTGTGTGGTGTCTCTTCTTACCGCCGGCAGCGGGGCAAGTGGGGTGGGCCTGATTGATGCTGTACTTAGAATATTACCCTGACAAATGGCGCAACCAACTGGGGCGACAAAGCCAGAGCCTACAGCGCATTCCACCCGGATCCACGCCACGGAGAAGCCGTCCTGCTGCAAACCGAGCCTGATCAACTCATAGAACTCCAGGTAAGACCAGCATATATTTATGTTGTGTTTTACGCTGAGAGACTTGCAGCGGGACTGACTATCTGTGGTTTGTGACCGGACGGGTTGGGTTAAGAGTTCTACATGGTAACTCGTGTGGGCTTCGGGTTTGCCGTCATGGACCACTGACCGTGATATGCGCACCAATCGGTCACCCAGAAACTAGTCTGTAGTCTATTTGTACTTTGAAGTCCGTAGTGTTTTAACGATAGTGAAGGTTGTTTGTTGTATCTGCAGAAGTTTTTTTTCTCTTTCTTTTCATTTAGTCTCACAAGAGAAGGGACCCTCGGTTGTTTTTCCAGTATATAAGGGGCTAACAATTTGAAAATTAAGAGGGATACATTTTGTGAGACAGGCTTCATAGGAGAAGGGACTCTCGGTTGTTTTGCCTTATATATGGGGCTAACGATTTGATTTCAGAGAGATGCATTCTGTGAGGCTGGTTCCATAGGAGAAGGGACCCTCGGTTGTTTTGCCGGTATATAAGGGGCTGACAATTTGAAAATTAAGAGGGATGCATTCTATGGAGCGTGTTATTATTATTATTATTATTGTTGTTGTTGTAATATGCGTAAGACCTTATTAAAGAAGACAGAGCCCCTCAATGGCTGCCGCCGTGCGGATCAATTGATGGAGGAGAGACAGTAGGAGAGACAAGGGTTCCAATGTGTAAAATGTAAGAAAACTTATGAAAATGTGTGACAAGGACCCGCACGGTAGATTACAAAAATGGTGTCTGGGAGGAGGTCTTTAGGACCAAGAGGCGCCTTGAAAGACCAAGGTTTGCTAGAAAGTGCTGGAGGAGGAGGAGAGAGAGAGACAGTCAGAGTAAGTTAAGTATGTACACATTATTTGTTTAAGAAAGTATCCATAAGTGAAATGTTGAAAAGTACAGTAAGTGATCAAGAGGGCGTCAGGAGAGTGTCTATTGAAGGTTATATTGGCAGTTAGGTAGGGGAGAGAAATAAGGGGAACCAGCAAAGTCGAGAAGAAGGTTATAAAACATGTGATTTGTTGGCAAAGAGAGAGGGAAAGGTGTATAATATGTATAATCCATACTAGGTGGATATATGTGTGTGTATATATATATATATATATATATATATATATATATATATATATATATATATATATATATATATACTGTATGTGCAAATAGTTAACTGAGCTTGCTTTTAGAAGAGAAGGTTTTGTTGACATGTAGCTGCAGTCTGTGTAAGCTTTTCAAGGTCAAGAAGATAACAAAGCGAGAGAAAATGCAATAATAACCCTGGATAATATCTTTGCTTGCTGTAAAGGAATGAAGGCTTGAAATGAATTTAGTTAATTATACTGTCTTAGTAGGCAGGAAATATAGCAATTTCTAAGATATATTCTTACTTATACAGGGGTTGAAAATGAATGTTGCAAGGTCCCAGCATATGTGTTAATTATGAGTTCAAATGCAGGGAATAGTTAAGCTAAAACAATTCAGTCTGTGTTTCATATTCGTAGAGAGATAAGAGATGTTTTGAAAAGGTGGGGGCTTTCAGACTTCACTTTTTGTTCAGGGTCAAATACAGAGAAAGAAAGACAAGGGGGGCTGAAAAATACCCACGCATTCTAAAATACTTCAGCGTTTAATGCAGCATATAATGGCTTCAGTAGATAAGAAATATAGAATATTTCAGTCACTCAGCAAACTTTTTCACATACTTTGTCAAAGATAGCGCTCATTCACAATCTCATCTCAATAGAATCATGTACTTTATGACATAATAGCACTCACCTCAATGTTTTTCAACTGATGTATGTTTGTTTGTCAAACTTTTTGTCTGTGCATCTGTATGTACTGGTACACTTTCAATGGGGGTGACGGAGCAGACTTGAGAGCATGGATGGATGAGAGTTAGTGACCCGTGTTCGGGCTGTGGTGAGTGTGTGATGCAGATATTGACTGGGGATAAAAAGTCCCCCCCATGCATGGGACTTTGCTTGGTTGAGATGTGGACGTGTAGACTGTTAAGCTGAAATGAGCTGTGAAAAAAGACGCACGCAGCCAGTATCGAAGGGGTGGAGCTAGATGATGTAATAGTACGTAGTAATGTTTCATCCCTCTTGTCCAAGGGAGGGGGTGAGGATCTTGAGCAGCTAGTAAAAGTTTTTGTTTTGTTTTTTCTCCTGTCTCAAATTTGATAAGACATTGCAGGCAGGATCAGACTAATAATGAATTCACTTAAAGGGATCTCACATTTCCAATATTAGTAGATGTTTTGTAGGTTATTCTGCCCCGATGTAACTCATGTCTCTGTTATTGGTGCTAACATTTTACAGGCCTTATCTGCATCCATCAAATCTTTTTATAATGTTGTACTACCTTAAACCCTGCTACTATTCTTCCAATTGAGTACCCTGGTTTAAAGGGAGGGAGGAGAAGGCATAGGTGATCTAGGTATTGCAAGTCAGCCATTTTTTTTTTTTTTTTTTTGCAAGCCATTTTTAAATTTTTTTAATTTTTTGCAACAAGGTTCTGATCTTTTTGAAATAAAATACCAGCCTGATAGTCTAGCATTGATGCAACAAGAAAATTTAAGTTTTAAAAAGTTACTGAAAGCCCTTGTTAACAATGCATATTTTGAGTTGTTTTTTATAGATGGTACCCAGGGTGATTGACGACTCCACACTGGATATGCAGTGGTTACACAACAAGATGTCCTAAAAGCAGAATGCCTCCGCATGTCGCAGTACAAGAAGCGGAACTAAAAGCCCTCGCTGAGGCGTGTAGAGTGGAAGAAGGTAAGACGGCAAACATTTACACTGACTCCCGGTATGCATTTGGCATAGCTCATGATTATGGCCCAACATGGAAGGCCAGACAGTTTTTTACCTCAGCAGGACAGCCAATTAAGAATGGTGCAGCGGTGCAGAGTCTCATGGAGACCCTACTTCTACCTGACAAGGTGGAAAGCTCACACCAATTCCTACACCGGAGAAACAAGAGGCAATGCCATCACAGACCACACAGCAAAGGCAGCGGCCCTCAAGCCGTGGAAGAAAGAAGAAAAGAAGAATTTAACAATAACTTTGGACTTTGATATGAACTTGGACTTTGATAATAACTTTGAACTTTGATATGCTAAAGACTTTACAGTTACAAGCCAGCAAGGAAGAAAAAGACAAATGGACTAAAAAGGGATGGTGTATGGTGAACAGTCAACAGCACTTGCCTACCACGGTCCCTGTGCCCAATGATGGCCCAGCTGACGCACCAAAAGACGCACCTCTCAAAGCAGTAATGATGTCGACGCTTGAACAAGGACGGGTGGCTCCTGGGTTTTCTGTAGCTGTTGCATCATTTGTCCAATTTTGCATGATCTTTGCCGTAAAGCAACAGGGCAGAAGTAAATTTGCCACATAACACTTGCCGGGACCACTCTACCCATTTCAGGGATTGCAAATTGGCTACATTCAGCTCCCACTTGTTGGGAAGTATGAATATGTGCTTGTTGTTGTTTATTTCTTTTCAGGTTGGAGACCTACCCTGTTACCAAAGTAAATAAGCAGGTAACCGCACAGAAGCTCATGAATGAGGTAATCTGCAGATATGGGGTACCGGAAGTGATTGAGTCAAACAAAGGTACACACTTCACAGGTGAAATAATGCAACACATCATGTCTGTTTTGGGTATATTTCAGGCTTTTCACACACCCTACCATCCGCGGAGTAGGGGGAAAGTAGATACAAAAGGCAATGAAGGAAATGGGCAAATTTTGAATTAAGTGTCTTCCATTAGTTTTTCTTTTTCTCCGGAGGGTACATGCCTCAGTAGCTGAGTTTGGGGAATGATTTTCTGTTAATTTTGTCATAGGTCTCTCCAAGGAATTGTCAATAATGTATTCTGCAGTCTCTGCTTTCCTCCCAGGTCCCACAGATGAGTGTCACAATCTAAAACCAGGTGACAGGGTCTATGTGAAAAAGTTTAAGAGAGAAACCCGGTTTGAATGTCCCTACCAGATGTTGTTCACCACCCCAACTGCAGTCAAGCTCGAAGGAAAGCCCACTTGGATCCACACTTCGCACTGAAAAAACTAATGATCCTGCATATCCTTTACATGCTATAATGTGGTACAATTCCTCTTACACACACCTTTGACTACTGTACACTAGCCCCCTGTTTCAGAACAAATTAATACAATCAAATGTGCAATATGAAGCCTACACTGAGGGTGAGAATCCAACACCGCATCGTGCTAAGAGAGACGTTGACGCTCCAGGTGGTAACTTTGATCCACATGTATACATAGATGTAATAGGAGTGCCAAGGGGGGTGCCAGATGAATTTAATTCTAGAGATCAGGTTAAAGCAGGTTTTGAGTCCTTATTTGCTATTGTCACTGTTAATAATAATGTAGATTAGATGAATTATATCTATTACAATCAGCAGAGGTTTGTAAACTACACCAGAGATGCTTTACAAGGGTTAGCTGACCAGTTAGGGCCCACTGCATCCATGGCGTTCCAAAATAGAGTGGCCCTGGATATGATTTTAGCAGAAAGAGGTGGGGTATGTAATTTCCTGTATGTGTATTATCCCTTTGATCAAAGAGTATGAGTAAGGGACTGGACAATGTGACACCAACGTTTCCCTTGTTTGAAAAAGATGAAGAGCCAGTTCCGATAATGCCAACCAGATACGTTACCAGAAGAATGGAGAAATGTACTAGTACTGCGCCGACCCGGTCTCATAAGATGGACTGTCAGTGGAATTCCCATATGCCTAGGGATAGTGCAGAAGACCTTAGGTTCCGGCGAGGGCACACCCTGTGGGGTGTTAACTCGTACAGATAGAGGGTATGGATGCCCGGAAATAAGCCCAGGGAATCCATGGCCTCCTTCTGAGGTAAGGTAGGGATCCCCCCCTCCTAGGAGTAGGGACTTACAGGCAAGTGGAGAAACCCTGACGCAAGGGAGAGGCGACCGAGGAAGAGTGCAAGGCCTGGTACTTGATCTCCATATTAAGTTTTTTAGGGGGGTTTGTGAGGATATATATATATATATTGCCATATGTTTTTTATGCTTTATACCTATATGCAAGTTCTATTCAATTCCAAATGAGAAAAAACTTAATCTGTCGCCTTACATCAGATATTCCAAAGGCCTTGCGAGACAAAGACAAAATGTATCTTAAAACCCAGCAAAGGAAGAACCAGACACAAGGACGCATATTTGGCTGTTTTTCCAGAGGCGCCGTAGCAAGATAACGACTGTTTTCACTGTCTCAGGCCGGAAATCCGGACTTCCCATATATGGTTATGAGCCCATCACCCATTCCTGGTGATGAGACAAAGGGTATAAGATCTCATGTAATCTGTAATAAAGGGGGAAGCGCAGTCATGTCCCGTGTGAGAAACGATACCAGACCTCCGTGTGGTGTCTCTTCTTGGGCAGTATACCAATATGTATTAGCCCCCAGATGCTTTGGGGTACCGTGTCTTGTATCAAATACAAATAGATTTTATACAGGGTAACCACGATGCCAAAAAATAGCTATTTAAACGTTATCCCTGATGTAAAAATAAGCACCTAGATGAAGTCCCTAGGGATACCACTGTGGCATACGTGGAAAAAACTGCGTATATAGATCTGAACACGGATTGGATGATATTAGAGATGAGCGAGCGTACTCGTCCGAGCTTGATACTCGTTCGAGTATTAGCGTGTTCGAGATGCTCGTTACTCGTGACGAGTACCACGCGGTGTTCGGGTTACTTTCACTTTCCTCTCTGAGACGTTAGCGCGCTTTTCTGGCCAATTGAAAGACAGGGAAGGCATTACAACTTCCCCCTGCGACGTTCAAGCCCTATACCACCCCCCTGCTGTGAGTGGCTGGGAAGATCAGGTGTCACCGGAGTATAAAAATCAACCCCTCCCGCGGCTCGCCTCAGATGCGTTGTGACATAGCTGAGGGACAGTGCTGCTGCTGGTGCTGCTGCTGTAGGGAGAGTGTTAGGAGTTAGTGTAGGCTTCAAGAACCCCAACGGTCCTTCTTAGGGCCACATCTAACCGTGTGCAGTACTGTGGAGGCTGCTTTTTGCAGTGTTGCACATTTTTTTTTTTTGGTATATCGGCCGTGCAGAGCATTGTTTCCTGCAGTAATACCCCAGGGACAGAATTGTGGAGGCAGGGCCAGAAGACATATATTATAGATTGAATATACGCAGTGGGCCTTTTCAAAAAAAGATTGGGCAAAAAATCTATTTGGCCTGCCTGTCACTGTGCTCAGTGTTCTGGGTCCGTGTCTGCTGGGGGTAGTAGTTCTACAAATAAATACGCAGCCAGCTAAGTGTTACAGCAGGCTTGCGCCAAATTATTTCCTGGCGTTCCGTAAGCGAAGTCAGCCTCCAACCACAGGCCAATAAGTGGCACATTTAATTACAGCGTTCTGTTTCTGCATTACTGGTAATACAGCATGCTGAGGGGTAGGGGTAGGCCTAGAGGACGTGGGCGCGGGCGAGGACGCAGAGGCCCTAGTCTGGGTGTGGGCACAGGCCGAGCTCCTGATCCAGGTGTATTGCAGCCGACTGCTGCGGGATTAGGAGAGAGGCACGTTTCTGGCGTCCCCACATTCATAGCACATTTTATGGGTCCACGCGGTAGACCCTTATTAGAAAATGAGCAGTGTGAGCAGGTCCTGTCGTGGATGGCAGAAAGTGCTTCCAGCAACCTATCGTCCACCCACAGTTCTGTGCCGTCCACTGCTGCAACTCAGAATCCTCTGGCTGCTGCTCCTCCTTCCTCCCAGTCTCCTCACTCCATGAAAATGAGATATTCTGAGGAGCGGGCAGACTCCCAGGAACTGTTCTCGGGCCCCTGCTCAGATTGGGCAGCAGTGGTTCCTCTCCCACCAGAGGAGTTTATCGTGACCAATGCCCAACCATTGCAAAGTTCCCGGGGGATGAGGCTGGGGACTTCCGGCAACTGTCTCAAGACCTTTCAGTGGGTGAGGAGGCCGATGACGATGAGACACAGTTGTCTATCAGTGAGGTAGTAGTAAGGGCATTAAGTCCGAGGGAGGAGCGCACCGAGGATTCTGAGGAAGAGCAGCAGGACAATGAGGTGACTGACCCCACCTGGTTTGCTACGCCTACTGAGGACAGGTCTTCAGAGAGGGAGGCAAGGGCAGCAGCAGGGCAGGTTGCAAGAGGCAGTGCGGTGGCCAGGGGTAGAGGCAGGGCCAGACCGAATAATCCACCAACTGTTTCCCAAAGCGCCCCCTCGTGCCATGCCACCCTGCAGAGGCCGAGGTGCTCAAAGGTCTGGCAGTTTTTCACTGAGAGTGCAGATGACCGACGAACCGTGGTGTGCAACCTTTATCGCGCCAAGATCAGCCGGGGAGCCACCACCACCAGCCTCACCACCACCACCATGCGCAGACATATGATGGCCAAGCACCCCACAAGGTGGGACGAAGGCCGTTCACCGCCTCCGGTTTGCACCGCTGCCTCTCCCCCTGTGCCCCAACCTGCCACTGAGATCCAACCCCGCTCTGAGGACACAGGCAAGAGCAGAGGGATTTTAAATTTCTGGGGCTCGAGCCCGTCTGTGCACGCGCCCGATGTCAATCATCAGGTGCGCATGCGCAGACGGGGATTTGGGTCCCGGGACATCGGGGAGGACTTAGGTGAGTATTTTCACCTCCCCTCATGGATCCGATCCATGAGGGGAGGTGAAACTGTCTTTTTTTAAAACTTTTTTTTTAACTTTTTCGCGATCGCCGCTATCCAATGCATAGCGGCGATCACGTGCCCGGGGACCGTAACACCTCCTGGTTCCCGGCTACCTTCAGGAGCTGGGAGCCAGGAGATTTCAAATTTGCCGGGGGCTCCCGGGCTTCTGCGCATGCGCCTGACGTCATCGGCTGGCGCGCATGCGCAGGAGACCGCTGGGGGGTCCGGGAGGACCCGATCTCCGGGGGACACCGGGGACAAGCCGCGTGACTATTTTCAGCTGCTCTGATGGATCCGATCCATCAGGGCAGCTGAATCTTTACTTTTTTTCACTGTTTTATTTACTTTTTTGCGATCGGCGCTATGCATTGGATTGCGCCGATCGCAATACCGGGGGGGACTGCCCGCATCCTGGGATGATAGCTCCATGCTGTCGGCTACCTGCGGGCACCGACAGCATGGAGCTGTCACGTCCTCAGGCAAGTGGGCATCAATCCAAAGAGGATGCATAAAACCACGTCCTCTAGGATTAAAGCCCACTTACTGAGGACGTAGTTTCCCGATGGGGCAGTCGTTAAGGGGTTAATGAAACACTTAGGACGGCTAGTTTGATGCACGATAGAACTAATAGCCGCCTAGACAAACATAAAGTTAGAGCCCTGGCGGGCAGCACTTCTGCTTGACAGACCTGTCTGTTTAGTCTTCAACCACCTCAGATTGGAGGAAGTGGTTTTTTTATCTTAGTATTAATACAAGTTGTTTTAGTTTCCAGGCCTTCAGTGATGAGGTAGCATTCATATTCCTGATGAGGTTGGATTTGTCACAGTGATCTCAGGAATATGAATGCGGGCCATTCTTGTAGTTCGCTATATTTTGGTATCAGTATTTTCCTCTGTATATTTATAATTAACATGTTTTTAATTGCCTTTTTTTGTTTTTTTATTATCACAGATATTTTGTGGTCCTCTCCAAGTATGGCGCTCTCCGTGCCCACCTGCGGTCTCCTTTATGGATTACTCTATACATCAAAGAACTTATTGGGAACGTGATATATAAAAGTTTTTTTAAGAACGTTCTATGTAAAATCTTTAATATGCAAAAATGGCGCATGATGTATAGTTTTTCTATATTATATATATACACTGTTATAAAACCATGTCCGCAGTGAGATGTATCTAGCCGCTTTTTTCCATGGAGAATATATGCATGATAATGATCTGGAGCCACATCCATAGGTATTGTTGATAACACTAAATAAAACAGTGGCATTTATGAAGGAGGTCCTCTTGACCATTATCCTTGCATGGTTAAATCATTATAGAGGATAATTGTGCCACAGTATAGCGCTGTATGTGTTCTATGTTAGACGCATGCGCAGTATGGACTGTGGGAGTGGGAACGCTGGATGCACTCCACTGAACGCGCATGCGCAGTACAGCATGCGGTTCTCGTGATACCTCGGACGACACGGGATCCCATCTCTGGGATTGCACAGCCGCAGCGATCTGATGGAGACGCTGGGCCAGCACAGAGGACGCCATGACAGCAGCTGCATGCCGCTGGGCGTGCATGAAGGAGGAGAGACCACCCTGTGACAGGTTGTGACTTATTATGTAATTAATGGTTTGGTATATATATGTGTGGTATATGGGGGTTGTGTTATACTTGACAAAGACGCAAGTCAAAACGTTGTGTAACTTTTTGTGGAAAAAATAAAAGAAAAACCTGTTTGGAGATCAACACCGTTTATGCTGCCATCATATTTGCTTTATAGAGGAAAGCAGGTTTCATCACCAACACAGAAGGGGGTTCTTTACTGTAAGAGCAGTGAGACTGTGGAACTCTCTGCCTGAGGACGTGGTGATGGCAGGATCCATAGAGGAGTTTAAGAGGGACTAGATGTCTTTCTAGAGCACTGTGATATTACAGGATATAGACATTAGGTGACTAGCGGGTTGTTGATCTCTAATGTTGATCCAGGGGTTACTCTGGCTGCCATTATGGAGTCAGGAAGGTTTTTCTTTTCCTCCAAATGTGCTAAATTGGCTCTTTTTTTTTTTTCCTTCCTCTGGACCAACAGGGGGGTGGGGGTGGAAACAGGCTGAACTAGATGAACATGGCCTTCATTCAGCCTAACATACTGTGTTACTCTCTATGTTTACTATATAATGTCTGTAATAATACTCTCACTCACTACTAAAGGGCTCAACAGCCCATACAAGCATTCTTACAAGCAGCCCAAAAGGGCAAACGCAGAAATAATATTCATGCAGGGATCACATTTCCAAAACTCCCCACCAAAATTCTTAAATTCTTAATATCTGCATATATATCTATCCAACACAGACAAGAAAAAAAGCTGAGGTTATCATTGCTACAAGAGATTCAATCACCTTCTCGCTTACCAAATCAATCACCGATAAAGGCAGATATAGCTTGACCTGGCTCTACAAATAATTTGGCCTACACTATAGTCAACATTTATGGCCCAAGCAAATCTCAAAACATTAATAAAAAACTTAAAAAGAACATCCCAGGAAAGTTATTTATATGCGGGGACTTCAACCTCATCCACGATGCCACACTTGACACAACATCCAAGTGTAACAGCCCCCCTCCTCAAATAAAATCCCAGATGGTCAAGGAAGACCTATATGACAAATGGAGATGCTTGCATCCCTCTGAAAAGGATTTCACTTTCCACTCAAAACATCACAACACAGAAGAACCAAATGGGCCACCTCAGACAAGAGCTACTCTGACATCAGACACATGACCTGGTCAGACGACGCTCCCCTTACCCTTACAATTCAAACCACCGATTACCCCAACAACACCTATATCAAACACAAAAAATTTATGCTAACCAACTTTTTGAGTTTTTTTTACTGTCAATAAAACAACAGCAAGCAACAAGCTCCCTTTATGGAAATCACATAAAGCATTTATCAGAGGCATTCTAACACAACAGGAAGCAAGATGTAAAAAATGATGAACTTCTAAATAACATCAACATACTAGAGGAACAGAACAAATCCAACCCATTACGTAAAACTCCCCTCACTCCTCAAAGAAGCACGATGCTCCCTACGAATACATACGTCCCTAGAATTCAAGAAAAATGCTAAATAAACTAAAAATTTACTATTACAACTCCTACATTACAGCGAGCAAGCTAATGGCAAACCAGGTGTATAGTAATAATATATTATTGTTTCTTACATTAGCCTGGGCACACACGTGTGTGTGTCTATATATATATATATATATATATATATATATCCCCCTTCATATGAAATAGCTAACAGTTAAATTGTTAACTTTCTCAATATTATATACTGGTACTAGCTGATATACCCGGCTTCGCCCGAGTTAATTTGGTATTGGTGTTTATCTGGTGTTCACACGAAAAATCTTATGAAGTCGTGGTTACTTTAGAGATACTGAGGAAAAACATATGTTCACCATTTTGCATGGGACCCCTTTACTTTTCCTATTTTGGACATAATCTATGCTTGTGCCAAATTTTTATGTTTTTACGACATCGGTAAGTTGGAGAATTAGTGGCAAGTCAGACAGTCAGTCAGTGAGTCAGTGACGTCTTTCGTCTTTATTTATATAGATCAATGCTGGTGCCAAATTTCAAATTTCTATGACATCGGGAAGTGAGAGAATTAAATTATGCACGTAAAATGTTGACGCCAATTCTTTTGCGCTTAGAATTGAATAATCGAGTTGGGACCCATTAGCTTTTCCTATTTATGACATAATCAATGCTCGGGCCAAATTTCAAGTTTCTATGACATTGGGAAGTGAGAGATTTCGATTCCGTACATAAAATTTGGGCGCTAATTCTTTTGCGCTGGAATTGAATAATCGAGTTGGGACCCATTAACTTTTCCTATTTATGACATAATCAATGCTCGTGCCAAATTTCATGTTTCTACGACATTGGAAAGTGAGAGAATTAGATGCCGTACGTAAAATTTGGACGCTAATTCTTTTGCGCTTAGAATTGAATAATGGGGTTGGGACCCATTAGCTTTTCCTATTTAGAACATAATTAATGCTCATGCCAAATTTCATGTTTCTATGACACCAGAAAGTGAGAGAATTAGATTCCGTGCATAAAATTTGGACGCTAATTATTTTGCGCTTAGAATTGAATAATCGAGTTAGGACCCATTAGCTTTTCCTATTTTTGACATAATCAATGCTCGTGCCAAATTTCAAGTTTCTATGACATTGGGAAGTGAGAGAATTGGATTCCGTACATAAAATTTGGACGCTAGTTCTTTTGCACTAGAATTGAATAATCGAGTTGGGACCCCTTTTCTTTTCCTATTTTGGACATAATCTTTGCTTCTGCCAAATTTCATGTTTCTATTACATCGGGAAGTGAGAGAATTGGTGGCGAGTCATTGAGTCAGTCAGTGAGTCAGTCAGTGAATCCGTCAGTCAGTCAGTGAGTCAGTGAGGGTTTTCGTCTTTATATATACAGATGTGCAAGCAGAATGTTGGTCTACACACCTCTGTACCTTTCCCACAGGAGAGCGCTCTGGGGCCCTCACCACTGATAAGGAAAAGCTACTTGGATAATGAACACAGTATAAGTGTGGTTTGTTCTCATCTAGTTAGAGGTGAAGTGTTTGGTAGAGGCATACACTTGGGACGTTAACATCGAGTCATTACATACTAAGCCAATCATGAGCTGTGATGATGTTGGGGGCGTACAAGTGAATTGATGCATCATGTTCAACTATGTCTATACCGTTATAATGTGAATAAACCAGAAGTGTATTAGAGAATGACCAACATGCAGTCAGACTCAGATACATCTGCATGCATGCAACTTCTCATCATAACCCATTTGGAGCAGATGGTGAAGTACATGGAATAGGATATTATTCCCATAGCACAGGCAAAAATAGCTAGTAGCAAAACCAAGATTACATACTCAAGATTCCAGAGGTCTGCAGATAAAATCCTAAATCGAATTTAGAAACTACTCCGCCTGTTTCCCCGAAAATAAGACAGTGTCTAATAATTTTTGTTCACAAAGGTTTAACTTTTTTACAGGTATAGCTGCCTGGACACTATTTAAATTGACGTTTTAATTAACTGTTAGCAGGGCTTAATTTTGGAATAGGGCTTATATTTCAAGCATCCTCAAAAAGCCTGAAAAATCATTTTGCACCCTCAAAAATTCTGGAAAATCATGCTTTGTCTTATTTTCAGGGAAACAGGGTATCGTAATATTTATAACCTAAAACTCAACAACTCATTTTTTGGAGTTGATGATAACTAGAGATGAGCGAACGTACTCGTCAGAGCTTGATGCTCGTTCCAGCATTAGGGTGCTCGAGATGCTCGTTACTCTAGTCGAACACCACGCGGTACTCGAGTCAATTCCATTTCCTTCCCCACATGTTTAGCGCCATTTTCTGGCCAATAGACATACAGGGAAGGCATTACAACTTCCTCCTGTGACTTTCTGGCCCTATCCCACCCCCCTGCAGTGAGTGGCTGGCGAGATCAGATGACACCCGAGTATTTAAAGCGGTCCCGCCCGCGGCTCGCCACAGACACACACTGGAGAGATTAGGGAGAGTGCTGTTCCTGCTATAGGGAGAGTGTTAGCGTCTTCAAAAACCCCAACGGTCCTTCATAGGGCCACATCTGACCGTGTGCAGTACTGTTGTGGCTGCTGGGAGCAGTTTTGCACATTTTTTTTGTTTTCATCTTGGGCTGTGCAGGCTATTACAGCTATAGCGTTCTCAGTCTGCAGTCAATTATACAGAGTATAGGGGCAGTAGTGGTGAGATAGGGACAGTGGTAGTGTAGAATCCTGTCTACAAGAACCCCCAAAAAGCTCCTTCTTAGGGCTACCTGTGACCGTGTGCATTTTACTGTGTGTCTGCTGGGAGTTGTAGTGCCTCACTATTACCCAGCTACGCCTGTTTGCAGCCTTACGTATAATTTTTTTGGGACTGCAGTGTGCGTTACATAACCGCTGTCAGCCTCCAACTGCACGCCACTAATTGCATAATTTTTTATACCGCTCTGTGCGTCCCGTCAACTTCACGCACAACGTGCGGCGACAGCCGCTGATAGAGGGAAAGACATTTACACGCTCTCTAGGCTGTTTGCTTTTTCAAAAAAATTTGAAAAAAAGCTCCTTCTTAGGGCTACCTGTGACCGTGTGCATTTTACTGCGTGGCTGCTGGGAGTTGTAGTGGCTCACTATTACCCAGCTAGGCCTTTTTGGAGCCTAGCGTATAATTTTTTTGGGACTGCAGTGTGCGTTACATAACCGCTGTCAGCCTCCAACTGCACGCCACTAATTGCATAATTATTCAGACCGCTCTGTGTCTGCTCTATTCGCAATCCACCATGCTGAGGGGTTGGCCTAGAGGACGTGGACGCGGGCGAGGACGCAGAGGTACAAGTGAGGGTATGGGCACAGGCCGAGTTCCTGGTCCAGGAGAATCGCAGCCGACTGCTGCGGGATTAGGAGAGAGGCAAGTTTCAGGGGTCCCCTGCTTTATATCACAATTTATGGGTCCACGTGGTAGACCTTTATTACAAACAGAGCAGTGTGAGCAGGTCCTGTCGTGGATGGCAGAAAATGCATCCAGCAATGTATCGGCCACCCAGTCTTCTACGCCGTCCACTGCTGCAACTCTGAATCCTCTGGCTGCTGCTCCTCCTTTCTCCCAGCCTCCTCACTCCATTACAATGACACATTCTGAGGAGCAGGCAGACTCCCAGGAACTGTTCTCGGGACCCTGCCTTGATTGGAAAAAAATGGTTTCTCTCTCACCTGAGGAGTTTGTCGTGACCGATGCCCAACCTTTGGAAAGTTCCCGGGGTCCGGGTGATGAGGCTGGGGACTTCCGGCAACTGTCTCAAGAGCTTTCAGTGGGTGAGGATGATGAGACACAGTTGTCGGTCAGTGAGGTAGTAGTAAGGGCAGTAAGTCCGAGGGAGGAGCGCACAGAGGATTCGGAGGAAGAGCAGCAGGACGATGAGGTGACTGACCCCACCTGGTTTGCTAAGCCTACTGAGGACAGGTCTTCAGAGAGGGAGGCAAGTGCAGCAGCAGGGCAGGTTGGAAGAGGCAGTGGAGTGGCCAGGGGTAGAGGCAGGGCCGGAGCGAAGACTCCCCCAACTGTTTCCCAAAGCACCCCCTCGCAGCAAGCCTCCGTGCAGAGGGCTAGGTGTTCAAAGGTGTGGATGTTTTTTAGTGAGAGCGCGGACGACCGACGAACAGTGGTGGGCAACCTTTGTCGCGCCAAGATCAGCCGGGGAGCCACCACCACCAGCCTCACCACCACCAGCATGCGCAGGCATATGATGGCCAAGCACCCCACAAGGTGGGACGAAGGCCGTTCACCGCCTCTGGGTCGCCCCACTGACCCTTCCCCTGTGCCCCAACCTGCCACACAGATCCAACCCCCTCTCAGGACACAGGCACGAGCGCCTCCCAGCCTGCACCCACACCCTCACCTCCGCTGTCCTCAGACATGGACTGTGGGCCGCAGCCAACATGTATTTTCTCTCACGTAACCTCAGCTATCCGGGCACTGCAATGGGATTTCTTTCTGTACCGTCTGTGTGTTCCTGCTAGCCACCCATGCTGTGGGTGTACACAGACTTCCCATAGCGGAGTTGTACCTGTCTGTCCCCAAAACACTGACAGACTTGGGTAGGGTGCAGAGTGCAGATGGTTTACCCCTTGCGTTGTCAATGAGGTATCCGACACCCAAACAGAATGAGTAGTGTGTGGACACATGGAGTCCCCATTGCTATGTCACTCGCAGCACCTTGGGCCACACTAGGTGTTTGCTGGGACAGAGGCTGACCCAAGGCCTGCTCACATACTTCCCGCACCGAGTATTGCTGCATTGTGGAGATGTGTAGAAGTGCTGGGCTGGCACCCGAGTCCCCTTTATGCCCACGTTTGTAGCTCCTGGTGGAGGTGGCACAGGATTGGAATGAAGATGGAATATCAATCTATTATCAATTCTCAACAGCATTGTGGGCTATCGCCCGGCCCCTTTTAAAGAGGGTCGCTGCCTGGCCCTGCCAACCCTCTGCAGTGTGTGCCTGCGGTTCCTCCTCATGGCAGACGCACTTATAAATAGACATGAGGGTGGTGTGGCTATTGGGGGGGGGCACTCTTGCCGCTATTGTGGCTTAATAGTGGGACCTGGGAACTTGAGATGCAGCCCAACATGTTGCCCCTCGCCTGCCCTATCCGTTTCTGTGTCGTTCCCATCACTTTCTTGAATTGCCCAGATTTTCACAAATGAAAACCTTAGCGAGCATCGGCGAAATACAAAAATGCTCGGGTCGCCCATTGACTTCAATGGGGTTCGTTACTCTAAACGAACCCTCGAGCATCGCGGAAAGTCTGACTCGAGTAACGAGCACCCGAGCATTTTGGTGCTCGCTCATCTCTAATAGCGACCATTCTTAGAAAACATCGGCCTCTTCTAAGATTGACGACAAATATAGACGAGTTTGTAGATACTTCTGTATAGTCCGCTTTCTTGCAGAGGGCCCAAGTGCTCTACCTTGCATAATAAACAGGTATACAATTTTCCGATATACTTTGTGTATGTATTGCTTACAGTTTCAAGAGCTCTGCTTGCTGTCACTCAATATGAACCTTCATTATTCAACAGACACCTGCGCGGCTCATGCGCTGAACATAAAGCTGCACGGCTCGTCACACATCAGATCTGGTAGTGAGCCGAACACCCGTGTGTCACACAACCAGGGCAGATTATCCTCCCCTGGAAGGTGAATGCCAGCAAGCAGAGATCTTGGAAACCATGAGGAATTGATGCAGAAGGGTTTTCTCTTCTATCGGAGAGACGTCGCATATTCTTGCCTCATTATCTCAGAAGTTGCAGACAATGTATATGACCCTTTAGAGCGATGGATGGAACCTCAACAGTATCAAATAGACTTGAGGACTCAGAACGTTCAGTCTTCATGGAGCTGCCAAATACCTGCAGCTTTACTCTGGAGACTGCAGAAGCGGCCAAGATGAAAGTTATGGAAATCAAAGCTGAAGTGCTGAGCGCCACCTAAAGTTAGTTCTGTGCATTACGAATTCTCTGGAGAAAGACAATTCTGTTTAATTATGTACATGTGAATGAATGCGGAGCGGCGACTCCTGACTGCAGGAGCAGCGCTCTATACAGGAGCGGAGCAGCACAGAACAGCCTGGGATGACATCGGCCGTTACAGGAGTATGTGCACCCTGGAATATCCTCCCACTACGGGGCTTACATCTTTGGAGAAGGTTGGCCACAAAAGGCTTGTGCCAGTTAGGACATATAGATGCCATAGAGGCATCAGCTCTGGACCCCTATTGAACCATATTTGCCTCTCAAGACAGGAATAAACATTGCAAAAGGGTTCATGCATCAGTGGAGAACATGAGGAATATATAGCAGAGATAACACGCTGGCCTGGTGACCCCCTAACACTAATTCAGAGACCATAAAACCCTCACATCCCTGAACAGCAGAGTGTTTACTCCTCTGCTCATACGGTTCCGGTATTGTTTTAAAGGGGTTGTCCCGCGGCAGCAAGTGGGTCTATACACTTCTGTATGGCCATAATAATGCACTTTGTAATGTACATTGTGCATTAATTATGAGCCATACAGAAGTTATAAAAAGTTTTATACTTACCTGCTCCGTTGCTGGCGTCCTCGTCTCCATGGTGCCGACTAATTTTCGCCCTCCGATGGCCAAATTAGCCGCGCTTGCGCAGTCCGGGTCTTCTCCTCTTCTCTATGGGGCTCCGTGTAGCTCCGTGTAGCTCCGCCCCGTCACGTGCCGATTCCAGCCAATCAGGAGGCTGGAATCGGCAATGGACCGCACAGAAGCCCTGCGGTCCATGAAGACAGAGGATCCCGGCGGCCATCTTCAGCAGGTGAGTATGAAGACGCCGGACCGCCGGGATTCAGGTAAGCGCTGTGCGGGTGGTTTTTTTAACCCCTGCATCGGGGTTGTCTCGCGCCGAACGGGGGGGGGGTTTAAAAAAAAAAAAAAAACGTTTCGGCGCGGGACATCTCCTTTAAGTGTAAATGAATCCCCCCATGTCGGTATGTGTGTATATATATACATGCCTCTTCAGATCTATTCCATTATGACTGAGGATGTAGAAAAAAAAACCCCTTCACTGCGCTTCAGATGGAAGCACCTTGAATAAGTCTCCACCAGCGGCTATATTCCATAAAGAACAGGTTTTATTATGTAAAACCAATAATATAAAAAGGACCCCTAAAACAGTCAAACAGCAAAGGAAAGATAATAATCGGACCAAGTATGTGATGCGGTGGAAACGTCCTCAGGCACATAAAGATCACCCATACAACGTCTTAACTAATGTTCATCCCATATGGCGGATTAACCCCCGGGGAATCCTCTGTCTCTCCTGCAGCTGCCGCGCCATTAAGGCGCATCTTGATGACGCTTTTTGCGTCCGCGTCATCAAACAGCGCCGTCTGGAACGCACGCTGCGTCCCACGCTACGTGATGACAGACACAGTGTACGGTGCCCCATGTGTTACGCAGCAGAGCGATCCCTTCCGTATAACACGGCGCAGTATGTCCATTTCATCCAACTTTATTCGAATGAACAATCATGTTCCCAACTGGGAAAAGGGTACAAAATGTCACCTGACCATTAATCCTAATCTGATCATGTGATCTAAGACCAATGTAGCTGTGTATGAGTAACCATATATATGGCGTACAATATAACCTGAAGTGCATCAATACCGGCAAATCTCACCCTAAAGTCGCCTTGTTTCTGATTCACATCTAAAAGGAGCACCGAAAATGGCTGCAGAATTCCATCCTTTTTACACCTTTTCTAAAACTTCCTTCGGACCTTCAGGGCTTCGTGCGTCCAACGAAGAATCCAGTACATTTCTCGCGCTTGCAAACGGGCAAATGACTTGGCAGAGATGCTTCCTAGGGTCCCTCTCAGTTTTGTGTGGTCTTCATTATGTCTCCCCATGAAGTGCCGCGAGACGCTCTGCTTTAGGCCAGCTGTGGGAGTATTGAAGCGATGCTTATCCATGCGTATTGATCGTGCGTCCAGCCGACTGCGGCCCCCACGGACATCCCGATAACTAGATGACAAATAGAGTACCACAATCTAAAAACTGAACAGTTTCTAAAGACTTCTGTTCGCGGGTGAAGACGACTTCCTTTGTTCCTTGAGTGATAATTGGGCCACATTTGCAGCGTGCTTTGCTACATTTAACCCCTAACTGCGCTGTTACTTGGAGCGCCTGCTTTATGTGACCTCGCTGTTACTTGGAGCGCCTGCTTTATGTGACCTCGCTGTTACTTGGAGCGCCTGCTTTATGTGACCTCGCTGTTACTTGGAGCGCCTGCTTTATGTGACCTCGCTGTTACTTGGAGCGCCTGCTTTATGTGACCTCGCTGTTACTTGGAGCGCCTTCTTTATGTGACCTCGCTGTTACTTGGAGCGCCTGCTTTATGTGACCTCGCTGTTACTTGGAGCGCCTGCTTTATGTGACCTCGCTGTTACTTGGAGCGCCTGCTTTATGTGACCTCGCTGTTACTTGGAGCGCCTGCTTTATGTCACCTCGCTGTTACTTGGAGCGCCTGCTTTATGTGACCTCGCTGTTACTTGGAGCGCCTGCTTTATGTGACCCCGCTGTTACTTGGAGCGCCTGCTTTATGTGACCTCGCTGTTACTTGGAGCGCCTGCTTTATGTGACCTCGCTGTTACTTGGAGCGCCTGCTTTATGTGACCCCGCTGTTACTTGGAGCGCCTGCTTTATGTGACCTCGCTGTTACTTGGAGCGCCTGCTTTATGTGACCTCGCTGTTACTTGGAGCGCCTGCTTTATGTGACCTCGCTGTTACTTGGAGCGCCTGCTTTATGTGACCTCGCTGTTACTTGGAGCGCCTGCTTTATGTGACCTCGCTGTTACTTGGAGCGCCTGCTTTATGTGACCTCGCTGTTACTTGGAGCGCCTGCTTTATGTGACCTCGCTGTTACTTGGAGCGCCTTCTTTATGTGACCTCGCTGTTACTTGGAGCGCCTGCTTTATGTGACCTCGCTGTTACTTGGAGCGCCTGCTTTATGTGACCTCGCTGTTACTTGGAGCGCCTGCTTTATGTGACCTCGCTGTTACTTGGAGCGCCTGCTTTATGTCACCTCGCTGTTACTTGGAGCGCCTGCTTTATGTGACCTCGCTGTTACTTGGAGCGCCTGCTTTATGTGACCCCGCTGTTACTTGGAGCGCCTGCTTTATGTGACCTCGCTGTTAATTGGAGCGCCTGCTTTATGTGACCTCGCTGTTACTTGGAGCGCCTGCTTTATGTGACCCCGCTGTTACTTGGAGCGCCTGCTTTATGTGACCTCGCTGTTACTTGGAGCGCCTGCTTTATGTGACCTCGCTGTTACTTGGAGCGCCTGCTTTATGTGACCTCGCTGTTACTTGGAGCGCCTGCTTTATGTGACCTCGCTGTTACTTGGAGCGCCTGCTTTATGTGACCTCGCTGTTACTTGGAGCGCCTGCTTTATGTGACCTCGCTGTTACTTGGAGCGCCTGCTTTATGTGACCTCCCTGTTACTTGGAGCGCCTGCTTTATGTGACCTCGCTGTTACTTGGAGCGCCTGCTTTATGTGACCTCGCTGTTACTTGGAGCGCCTGCTTTATGTGACCTCGCTGTTACTTGGAGCGCCTGCTTTATGTGACCTCGCTGTTACTTGGAGCGCCTGCTTTATGTGACCTCGCTGTTACTTGGAGCGCCTGCTTTATGTGACCTCGCTGTTACTTGGAGCGCCTGCTTTATGTGACCTCGCTGTTACTTGGAGCGCCTGCTTTATGTGACCTCGCTGTTACTTGGAGCGCCTTCTTTTTGTGACCTCGCTGTTACTTGGAGCGCCTTCTTTATGTGACCTCGCTGTTACTTGGAGCGCCTGCTTTATGTGACCTCGCTGTTACTTGGAGCGCCTGCTTTATGTGACCTCGCTGTTACTTGGAGCGCCTGCTTTATGTGACCTCGCTGTTACTTGGAGCGCCTGCTTTATGTCACCTCGCTGTTACTTGGAGCGCCTGCTTTATGTGACCTCGCTGTTACTTGGAGCGCCTGCTTTATGTGACCCCGCTGTTACTTGGAGCGCCTGCTTTATGTGACCTCGCTGTTACTTGGAGCGCCTGCTTTATGTGACCTCGCTGTTACTTGGAGCGCCTGCTTTATGTGACCCCGCTGTTACTTGGAGCGCCTGCTTTATGTGACCTCGCTGTTACTTGGAGCGCCTGCTTTATGTGACCTCGCTGTTACTTGGAGCGCCTGCTTTATGTGACCTCGCTGTTACTTGGAGCGCCTGCTTTATGTGACCTCGCTGTTACTTGGAGCGCCTGCTTTATGTGACCTCGCTGTTACTTGGAGCGCCTGCTTTATGTGACCTCGCTGTTACTTGGAGCGCCTGCTTTATGTGACCTCGCTGTTACTTGGAGCGCCTGCTTTATGTGACCTCGCTGTTACTTGGAGCGCCTGCTTTATGTGACCTCGCTGTTACTTGGAGCGCCTGCTTTATGTGACCTCGCTGTTACTTGGAGCGCCTTCTTTTTGTGACCTCGCTGTTACTTGGAGCGCCTTCTTTATGTGACCTCGCTGTTACTTGGAGCGCCTGCTTTATGTGACCTCGCTGTTACTTGGAGCGCCTGCTTTATGTGACCTCGCTGTTACTTGGAGCGCCTGCTTTATGTGACCCCGCTGTTACTTGGAGCGCCTGCTTTATGTGACCTCGCTGTTACTTGGAGCGCCTGCTTTATGTGACCTCGCTGTTACTTGGAGCGCCTGCTTTATGTGACCTCGCTGTTACTTGGAGCGCCTGCTTTATGTGACCTCGCTGTTACTTGGAGCGCCTGCTTTATGTGACCTCGCTGTTACTTGGAGCGCCTGCTTTGTGTGACCTCGCTGTTACTTGGAGCGCCCGCTTTATGTGACCTCGCTGTTACTTGGAGCGCCTGCTTTATGTGACCTCGCTGTTACTTGGAGCGCCTGCTTTATGTGACCTCGCTGTTACTTGGAGCGCCTGCTTTATGTGACCTCGCTGTTACTTGGAGCGCCTGCTTTATGTGACCTCGCTGTTACTTGGAGCGCCTGCTTTATGTGACCTCGCTGTTACTTGGAGCGCCTGCTTTATGTGACCTCGCTGTTACTTGGAGCGCCTGCTTTATGTGACCTCGCTGTTACTTGGAGCGCCTGCTTTATGTGACCTCGCTGTTACTTGGAGCGCCTGCTTTATGTGACCTCGCTGTTACTTGGAGCGCCTGCTTTATGTGACCTCGCTGTTACTTGGAGCGCCTGCTTTATGTGACCTCGCTGTTACTTGGAGCGCCTGCTTTATGTGACCTCGCTGTTACTTGGAGCGCCTGCTTTATGTGACCTCGCTGTTTTTAGGAGCGCCTGCTTTATGTGACCTCGCTGTTACTTGGAGCGCCTGCTTTATGTGACCTCGCTGTTACTTGGAGCGCCTGCTTTATGTGACCTCGCTGTTACTTGGAGCGCCTGCTTTATGTGACCTCGCTGTTACTTGGAGCGCCTGCTTTATGTGACCTCGCTGTTACTTGGAGCGCCTGCTTTATGTGACCTCGCTGTTACTTGGAGCGCCTGCTTTATGTGACCTCGCTGTTACTTGGAGCGCCTGCTTTATGTGACCCCGCTGTTTTTTGGAGCGCCTGCTTTATGTGACCTCGCTGTTACTTGGAGCGCCTGCTTTATGTGACCTCGCTGTTACTTGGAGCGCCTGCTTTATGTGACCCCGCTGTTACTTGGAGCGCCTGCTTTATGTGACCTCGCTGTTACTTGGAGCGCCTGCTTTAAGTGACCTCGCTGTTACTTGGAGCGCCTGCTTTATGTGACCTCGCTGTTACTTGGAGCGCCTGCTTTATGTGACCTCGCTGTTACTTGGAGCGCCTGCTTTATGTGACCTCGCTGTTACTTGGAGCGCCTGCTTTATGTGACCTCGCTGTTACTTGGAGTGCCTGCTTTATGTGACCTCGCTGTTACTTGGAGCGCCTGCTTTATGTGACCCCGCTGTTACTTGGAGCGCCTGCTTTATGTGACCTCGCTGTTACTTGGAGCGCCTGCTTTATGTGACCTCGCTGTTACTTGGAGCGCCTGCTTTATGTGACCTCGCTGTTACTTGGAGCGCCTGCTTTATGTGACCTCGCTGTTACTTGGAGCGCCTGCTTTATGTGACCTCGCTGTTACTTGGAGCGCCTGCTTTATGTGACCTCGCTGTTACTTGGAGCGCCTGCTTTATGTGACCTCGCTGTTACTTGGAGCGCCTGCTTTATGTGACCTCGCTGTTACTTGGAGCGCCTGCTTTATGTGACCTCGCTGTTACTTGGAGCGCCTTCTTTTTGTGACCTCGCTGTTACTTGGAGCGCCTTCTTTATGTGACCTCGCTGTTACTTGGAGCGCCTGCTTTATGTGACCTCGCTGTTACTTGGAGCGCCTGCTTTATGTGACCTCGCTGTTACTTGGAGCGCCTGCTTTATGTGACCTCGCTGTTACTTGGAGCGCCTGCTTTATGTGACCTCGCTGTTACTTGGAGCGCCTGCTTTATGTGACCCCGCTGTTACTTGGAGCGCCTGCTTTATGTGACCTCGCTGTTACTTGGAGCGCCTGCTTTATGTGACCTCGCTGTTACTTGGAGCGCCTGCTTTATGTGACCTCGCTGTTACTTGGAGCGCCTGCTTTATGTGACCTCGCTGTTACTTGGAGCGCCTGCTTTATGTGACCTCGCTGTTACTTGGAGCGCCTGCTTTATGTGACCTCGCTGTTACTTGGAGCGCCTGCTTTATGTGACCTCGCTGTTACTTGGAGCGCCTGCTTTATGTGACCTCGCTGTTACTTGGAGCGCCTGCTTTATGTGACCTCGCTGTTACTTGGAGCTCCTGCTTTATGTGACCTCGCTGTTACTTGGAGCGCCTGCTTTATGTGACCTCGCTGTTACTTGGAGCGCCTGCTTTATGTGACCTCGCTGTTACTTGGAGCGCCTGCTTTATGTGACCCCGCTGTTACTTGGAGCGCCTGCTTTATGTGACCCCGCTGTTACTTGGAGCGCCTGCTTTATGTGACCTCGCTGTTACTTGGAGCGCCTGCTTTATGTGACCTCGCTGTTACTTGGAGCGCCTGCTTTATGTGACCTCGCTGTTACTTGGAGCGCCTGCTTTATGTGACCTTGCTGTTACTTGGAGCGCCTGCTTTATGTGACCTCGCTGTTACTTGGAGCGCCTGCTTTATGTGACCTCGCTGTTACTTGGAGCGCCTGCTTTATGTGACCTCGCTGTTACTTGGAGCGCCTGCTTTATGTGACCTCGCTGTTACTTGGAGCGCCTGCTTTATGTGACCTCGCTGTTACTTGGAGCGCCTGCTTTATGTGACCTCGCTGTTACTTGGAGCGCCTGCTTTATGTGACCTCGCTGTTACTTGGAGCGCCTGCTTTATGTGACCTCGCTGTTACTTGGAGCGCCTGCTTTATGTGACCTCGCTGTTACTTGGAGCGCCTGCTTTATGTGACCTCGCTGTTACTTGGAGCGCCTGCTTTATGTGACCTCGCTGTTACTTGGAGCGCCTGCTTTATGTGACCTCGCTGTTACTTGGAGCGCCTGCTTTATGTGACCCCGCTGTTACTTGGAGCGCCTGCTTTATGTGACCCCGCTGTTACTTGGAGCGCCTGCTTTATGTGACCTCGCTGTTACTTGGAGCGCCTGCTTTATGTGACCTCGCTGTTACTTGGAGCGCCTGCTTTGTGTGACCCCTCTTTGTCCGGATCGGACGCTGCTACTATGATCTGTAAGGTTCTGTCTTTTTACGATAAATCCTTTTAGGACGTTCTGGAATTCCTTTACAAACAGACGGATCTCCTTTAGGGTTCCCGGTTTCCGTAATATCTCTGTTTGTGCCGAGTGTTACATGCTCTTATAAATAATAATCTCATTGGAATCATCCGGTTTTGCTATGGGTTTTGGGCGTCCTCCTTGGATAGTTGTTTCTGCGCACACTTTGCTATATGCTGGGTTTACTCTATAGGATAGCCTTCCCTGTAACGACGAGCCTTCACACCGCAGCTCGTTCCTCAAGGACTCTCAGAGAGGAGCCGCTTCTTTTTATACGCTTAAACCGCCCATAGGGATATTCCATTTCCAACTCTTTTTATGGCAGCTCGTAATGATAGCTGTTACACTCCGTGGGTGTGAAGTGAGTTTTTGTATTTATGGCCCCGTCCATAGATGACATCACTAAGTCCAAAAAACCACTTAATTTCTACTAATATTGCTCACAAATTGCAGATTGTGAGAGTTCTGATTCAGCCTGAGGAAGGCCCCTGAGAGGGTGGAAGCTGCTGTAGCATCATGTATGTTTGTAGCCACTAGAAGGTCTCGTATCTACAGGATGACTGGGTTTCTCTCGCTGAGAACAATCAGACTTTACTCTTTTGGGTAGAATGTAACCGCTTGTACATGCGGTCCGCAGGGATCATTACCATTGCTTCCCACGGCTCCGCTCACTTGCACATATGTTTCCTCCACAGATAAAAGGCAGCGGGCTCTATTTACCGGCACATTTGTTCACCAAAAGTCCACATAAAAGTCAATGCGGATGCGAGAATGTAGACACGATCTGGGAGGAGAAGCGCGACAGGCTGCGTGACTGACAGGAAGAAGCACATCTGGAACGCCATGGCTTCATTAGCCGTTTTAATGACTGGGATCACCGCTGCTTTTTTTGGCGCATACAAATGCACATGCCTCGCACGGGCAAAAAGTACGGTAAAATGTGGTGGTGTATTCACAAGAAAGCGACATTCGTTCTGCAAAAAACGCCTCGGTTTGTAGCGAGCCGCAGGGTGGGCCCACACAGTGAGAATGACGAAGATTGCCACATAGGAAACCACATCAGTATCCGCACTAGTTGCTGTGGGTCTGCGGCAGACTTCACACCTTCTATTAAGAGGCTTAAATTCACAATGGTCTGGGTTTTACTGCAGAAAATCTGCACCATTTCAATTATGTGTGAACGTACCCTTAAAGGGGATGTCCAGTTATAAACTATTGATTGCATATCCTCTGGACCTTCACCAATATTAGCTTGGCAGGGGGTCCACAGGTCAGCAGATCTCCGGGCTGGCACTCATGCACTGAGCTGATTTCTGCAGACAGCTCTGTTCTCCCTGCAGTGGCCAGACTTGGTACTGCAGGCAAAGTTGGAAGTGAATGTCAATGGGAATTTAGGAAACTTCAATTTTATGAGGAGATGAAATTCATTGAGTCATTTGTGGAATTTAACCCCTTAACTACTGCCCATACACCTTTTGATAGTGGTCGTTAAGGTGCATAATTCTGATGCATGCACAGTTCTATAGCGCTACATCAGAAGCCTGGATGGCAGCCTGACACTTACTCTAACAGCGGGGACTGAAGAAACCTCTGATCTTTGCTGTTTAACCCTTTACATGCCATAGTCAATGTGACCATAGAATGTAAAGGGCTGACATAGGTAGGAGACTCCCTCGGTCATCCATCAGACCCATGCGTTGAGTTGCTATGACACCTGGAGGCTTGAAGATAGTCTGCCAGCTATGTCGGCCCAAGAGGCTCAAGCTAAAGTATAGTAGTGTATTATAAGAACAAAGAAAAGTGGTGAAATTCAAGTCCCAAATTTGGACAAAAGTAAAAAATTTTTTTTTTTTAATGTAAAAAAAGGAATAACCCCCCCACCTCTTCCCCCTTATTGTGTACAAACACACACACAAAAGCCAACACAGATTTAGTATCGCCACATTCGTAACTACCCAAGTAAAAAAGTTTGTCCATTATTTAAGTTGCATAGTGCAAACCGTGAAAAAAACTACTAAATACATGGAGAAAGTAGCTAATTTTGCCAATTCGCCTCAAAAAACAACAGAATAAAAAGTCTTATTGATAAAAAAAAATGGTACCACTAAAAAGTACATCTTGTACTACAAAAAACCACCTTAAACGGCACCATTCACAAACAGGAAAAATGTTAGGGGTCTATGAACGCAGCGATACAAAAAGAGCAATCTAAAAGAGCTATATAAATCTGGGGGGGAGGTTATGGCACTGATTGATCAGATTATTAGACCGCACCATGTATGCTGTAAACAAAAATAGCAGCTCAGAATGGCACATTTTGTTCTTCTTCCCTCTAAAAATAATGGAATAAAAAAATTGATCAAAATTTACACGTTCACAAAAATTGGATAAATGAAGATTAGAATTAACGGGAAAAAACCAGCAAGCCCCCATAGAGCCCCGGCGATGGAAAAATAGAACATTTTATGGTTCTTGGAATGCAGCCACACAATAAAAAAAGTGCTTTCAGTGTACAAATAGAAAACATAAAAAACTATAGATTTAGAATCGCACTGGCCCAGAAGATAATCAAGTTACATTGTTTATCCTGCATGCCGAACGCCGTAGAAGAGGAATCCAAAAAACTACATTATATGCACCTCATAATGATGCTGATGAACTTGTCCTGCAAAAAACAAGCCCTCATACGGTCATGCCGACAGAAAAAGTAAAAGGTTAAGGCTCTAAAAATGTGATGATGATAAAAGTTGAAGAATGTGGGGTATAACTGCTGCCACTAGGAGGCGGACACTAAGCAGAAGGTGTTAGTTCCTCCTACCAGCTACCCCCCTCCTGCAGGCACCAAGCTCACCAGTTTGTATGCGAGCAGCAGGAGCAGCCGAGTGGGCTACACGATTAACAGTCAATATGACAACATGGCAACAAAGCTATGAAAAACTGTGCCTCGCTGAAGCACCATGTGCAACTGCAATGAGAACTTTCCAGTAAGGAGGAGAACAAGTCTACTTCACCTCTCGTCTTCTCACTATCTCACAACCTTAAACGGCTCTTTGACACTTTCCACTCCCTTCTCAGTCCTAAACCACAGCCCCCGGTGACGGATCTCAGTGCTGAAGAGCTGGCTCCTTGCTTCAAATAGAAAATCGATGACATCCGTCAGGAAGTAACCTCCCATTACCAGACAACCCCAACCCTAGTGTCAGTACTGCATCTAGCTCCTGCTTATTCTCTGTACTCACACCAACAACAGAGGAAAAAGTCTCCAGATTGCTCTACCCACCACCTGCGCTAGCAACCCTCTTCCCACACACCTCCTCGAAAAATCCCTGGCCTCAGAAAGAGCTGGTCTAATTGGCTGAGTGCCATTCATTGAATTCAGCTAGTGTAGCTAGTCCCCCCCCCCCCAAAAAAAAAAAATAATAATAATTAGGGTAGGGCTTGTTATCAGGGAAGTATGGTAGTAATTGTGAATTTGTTAGTGGCCTCAGTATTAATATTGGCTCTCATAGTGGCCCCAGTAGTAACAGTGACACCTACAGTGATCTCAGTAGTAATAGTAAATCCGTTAGTGGCCCCAGTAGTAATAGTGATTCCATTAGTGGTTCCAGTAGTAATAGTGATTCCATTAGTGGCCCCAGTAGTAATAGTGATTGCATTAGTGGCCCCAGTAGTAATAGTGATTCCATTAGTGGCCCCAGTAGTAATAGTGATTGCATTAGTGGCCCCAGTAGTAATAGTGATTGCATTAGTGGTTCCAGTAGTAATACTGATTCCGTTACTAGACCCAGTAGTAATAGTGATTGCATTAGTGGCCCCAGTAGTAATAGTGATTCCATTAGTGGCCCCAGTAGTAATACTGATTCCGTTACTAGACCCAGTAGTAATAGTGATTCCATTAGTGGCCCCAGTAGTAATAGTGATTGCATTAGTGGCCCCAGTAGTAATAGTGATTGCATTAGTGGTTCCAGTAGTAATACTGATTCCGTTACTAGACCCAGTAGTAATAGTGATTGCATTAGTGGCCCCAGTAGTAATACTGATTCCGTTACTAGACCCAGTAGTAATAGTGATTCCATTAGTGGCCCCAGTAGTAATAGTGATTGCATTAGTGGCCCCAGTAGTAATAGTGATTGCATTAGTGGTTCCAGTAGTAATACTGATTCCGTTACTAGACCCAGTAGTAATAGTGATTGCATTAGTGGCCCCAGTAGTAATACTGATTCCGTTACTAGACCCAGTAGTAATAGTGATTGCATTAGTGGCCCCAGTAGTAATACTGATTCCGTTACTAGACCCAGTAGTAATACTGATTCCGTTACTAGACCCAGTAGTAATAGTGATTCCATTAGTTTCTCTTTTGGCAAGTAAATATTTCTTGTGTTCAGGGCATACGGGGGGCAGGACTCTCCGTTACCCCACCGAACAGAACGGAGTTAACCGTGGTGCTATATGTACTACTCTCAGAAGAAAAGGAGACGCATCCAGGCGCTACCTCAGACGTGGCCGCCAGCCATAGTGTCCACCTTTTACCAGAGCACTCCGAACTTAAAGGCAGGCAAGACGGGCGTAGACTGCTGGAACTAACAATCCGTGTCCTTCCCTCTTCTAGGAGGTAAGTATCCTGTAGAGAGCTGAGTGTTCTCTCCTGCCTCTAGGCTTTGCCAGGCCGTTGCCAGGTATTCTTCGGTGGCGGTGGCTGCTGCTACAGTTGTCCTGCTGGGCACGGAAAAGCAGGAGCGGCATGCACAGATGTGCCCGATACAGTATGCCATGGGCTGTAATGTTTGTTGTGCATGGTCACCAGCCACATACTACGCCTGCTCTCGTTGTGATACTATATTTACATGCGTCAGTCTGTACAGTTTTGTTCCATCGCGGCCGTAAACCCAACTCCTGGCATGCCTACTGCCCAGCACATACAAGTCGCTGGCCCAGCATGGGCACGCTCCCTGCCACAGCGGTCGCTGACCTTACCAGGGCCTTTACCGCTATTCCAGAAGGGCTAGACCAGGTCAAAACGTGTCAATGGAGGCAACCTATTTACACAGGACCACAGAAGAGAACTATTAAAGAAAGGGCAGCGCTCCAAATAGTATATTAACCCCTTAACAGGGTGTACAGTAACATCCTGGAACTGCGGGGTATGCATGGAGGAGGATCGCACCGTGATCTCCCTGCGCACAACGCGGGCGTCCGCTATTTCTTACAGCCGGTAAGAAAGGTACCAAAAGAATGGGACCGTCACTTTTTAAGGGGTTCAGTGTCCAAGAACCCCCCAGAAATCACAGTTGTGCCTTGAAATGATCACATGTTGCAGATAGAGTCCACGCTTAGAGCTTCTGGACCTCGAATGTCATTTTATTGGATACATAAACAGAAAGTGCAGCGAGTTTCGAGGGTCGTGTCCTTCCTTATCAAGCATATTCTCAGACTAGGGAAGACCCGCTTTATGCTCACGGTTAGTTTAGTGAAATGATTGAAATGGGGAGGTTTAATTCCGCTGAAATGCGTGTGTTTCACCATCAGGTACGTCACTAGAGCGCACGTTTTCCCTGAGCTCCAGCGAACGTTCACGCTGTTGGAGTACATGTTTCTTTGCGCAGAAGTAGAGGTCACTCAGCCAAACACGCCTGCGCTCCAGAGACCGGAAGCGATAGAACTTTTTTCCTATTTAAGGGCGCCTACCCACTAGCGATAATTTTTCCCTGCGATGTGAGAGCGATGATTACGAAATCAATTCTTTTCAATCATTTCATACTCATTTGCGATGTTTATTCTTAAGTCTCGCAGTGCAGAGAACCAAATCTGCGATATTGCTCAGCGTCTCCAATGGGGCCGGCGGCAGCAGCACCAGCCCCATTAAAAACATAGGGAGTACATCGCGGACTTCTGCCACAGCTGCCACAGCTGTGACAGAAGTCCGTGATGCTATCCCATTTATTTCAATAGAGACGCTACTGCTGTGGCCCCATTGAAAGCAATAGATTACAGGCAGCTCCCGCAGCAATACTTTTCAGGGAAGGGCTTGAAATATAAGCCCTTCCCTTAAAATCAGCCATGGCTGTAAAAAAAAAGTAAAACTAAAAAAAAATTATACTCCTCTAGAAGAGCCGTCCGGCTCTTCTCTCCGGCGCAGCAGTCTTCTTCGGTGTTCTGGAAGCCGGGGATTGAAAAATTCCCACCCCCAGAAAGTGCTGGTCTGATTGGCTGAGCGCTCAGCCAATCACAGGCAGCGCTCAGCCATTCATTGAATTCAACTAGCTACACTACATAGAAAAAAAAAACTCACCTATGAGACGGTGTTCAGGTCCCTCGACCTGGGCTGCGGTGCTGCTGCAGGCTTCCGTGTAGTCCTGAATGCCGACAGAGCATTTCTGCCTGGTAGTGGAGCTTGTATACCCCGCCACCAGCAAGCAATTACTCCGATTGGTTCATCAAGTGCCACTTCGGCCAATCAGAGATGCTGCTCGATTAACCAATCACAGCCATTCAATGATGTCATTCAATGAATGGCTGTGATTGGTTAATCGAGCGCCGGCTCTGATTGGCTGACGTGACGCTCGATGAACCAATCACAGCAATCGCTTTCTGGAGGCGGGGTTTTCAAGCCCCGCTACCAGGAAGAAATCCTCTGTCAGCATTCAGGGGTACACAGAGCCTGCAGCAGCACCGCGGCCTAGCGCAAGCGACCTAAACGTTGTCTACTAGGGGACTATTAAAAGACAACCCCCGAAAATATGACACTCTGCCTCTTTTGGGGCAAAAGTTGATATAAGACAGTGTCTTATTTTCTGGGAAACATAGTAGGGGCACTACTGAAGTCACTATTACTAATTGGCCCACTATGGGAGTCACTATTACTACTGGGGACAGTAACGATGCTCACTATTACTACTGAGGCCACTATAGGGGTAAATATTACTACTGAAGCCACTATAAGTATTACTATTACTACAGGGGCCACTAGCGGAGTCACTTTTACTACTAGGACCACTAACAGTGGTCACTATTACTACTGGGTCCACTATGGGAGTAACTATTACTGCTGTGGCCACTAACAGAGTCACTATTACTATTATGGGGCCACTAACGGAAACACTATTACTACTGCGACCACTATGGGAGTCACTATTACTATTACGGGGACACTAATGGAACAACTATTACTACTGGGGGCCACTAACCAAGTCACTGTTACTACTAGGAACACTTTGGGAGTCACTAAAAAAAACTGGGGCTACTAACGGAGTCTCTATTACAACAAGGAACACTTTGGGAGGCACTATTACTATTAGGACCACAAATGGAGTCACTATTACTGCTGGGGCCACAAACAGAGTTATTTTTACTACTGGGGCCGCTAACTGAATCACTATTACTGTCAGAATGGGCTGCTATCGGGGCCGCTGTGCCCGCACGGCGGACGCTGTGGCCCCTGCTGCGAGTGCGCGACGCAGGGGGGACTCCTACGCTGGTCATCACTCCTGCCTGCCCGGCTCCTACGTGGCGCAGAGGTGCTAGGAGCATGGCGGCTGCTGCCCAGCGCCGTGTTCCTGTTTCCATGGCAGCCTGCTGCATCCCCACTGACCTAGTCTGGTCTG
This sequence comes from Eleutherodactylus coqui, assembly GCF_035609145.1. Lineage (NCBI taxonomy): Eukaryota > Metazoa > Chordata > Amphibia > Anura > Eleutherodactylidae > Eleutherodactylus > Eleutherodactylus coqui. The sequence goes on from NC_089845.1 coordinate 174,970,135, forward strand.
CTAGTGCTGAGGGAGGTTCTCCCAGCACTTTCTGATTATCCTGCTGCTGTCAGGTGCTCTGCTCCAATCAGCTCCTGGGGCGGGATGTCAGGTGCTCCGCTCCAATCAGCTGCTGGGGCGGGATGTCAGGTGCTCTGCTCCAATCAGATGCTGGGGCGGGAGCTCTGACAGCATTTAAACCCCTCAGCTACCTCCATATACTGCCAGTGTTTGTTTAGGCTTCCCTGCACTCACCAGCGTTACCTTGGTTTCCTGTTTACTAGTGTATTGACCTCGGCTTTTCCCCTGACCTGACTTCGTCTCCTCCTTCTGTACTGCGTTTCTCCGGACTAACTTTTAGTGCTTGACCCTGGCTTGCTCCTGGACTGGTTTGCGGTTTTCCCTTTGTGCCTCGCTCTGGTTGTCTGTTTATCCATTTATTTTGTTTCCAGGGATTGTGGATTTCCCCAGCATTCCCCTAGCCAGTGTAGGGACCGTCGCCCAGTTGCTCGCCTGGGGTTAGCCAGGAGTGGAGGCAAGTAGGCAGGGACAGGGGTTGTGGCCTACGTTGCAGGGACCCCCGACTTCTGCTTTCCCTGGTGCCCTGACAGAAACACTGGCCCAAAACGTTTTCTGGTTCCTACATTCGTCCAGGCAAACTAGTCCATCCATGGAGGCTGTTTCAGCTCTAGCTAATCAGGTGCAGGTCCTGACAGGTAGGGTGCAAGACTTAACCACACGGTTCCTCCAGCAGGAACAGGCTGTGGTCAGCGCACCAGCGGTGCCGCCTCCTGCTCATGCGGATAAGCTTGAGCCCAAGGCTACCCTGCCTGATTTCTTTTCTGGGGACCGGAGACAATTTTTCTCGTTCCGGGAGGGCTGTAAGCTGTATTTCAGTTTACGTCCGTACTCCTCTGGAACCGAGATCCAAAGAGTGGGAATTGTCATATCCCGCTTGAGAGGTGACCCTCAAAATTGGGCTTTTTTTCCTTGCCCGCCGACTCGCCCATCAGGCAGTCCCTGGACTCTTTCTTATCCGCGTTAGGCCAGATTTATGATGAGCCAGATTGGGCCGGGTATGCGGTTTCCAGGTTACTAGAACTGCGACAGGGTAGACTGGCAGCTGAGGAATATTGCTGTCAGTTTCGACAGTATTGCGCTGAGTCTGGTTGGAACGACCGAGCCCTTAAGGACTTATTTCTGACGGGTCTCTTGGATGCGCTGAGAGACCTCCTTGTTTCATATCCTGAACCTGACAGTTTGGAGCAAGCCATGATGCTAGCCATTAGAGCTGACCGCCACCTTAGGGCAAGATGCTTTCCCGAGACCAGCTCTGGGTTATCAGCCCGTAGGACCGACGTTCAGGGTTCACCAGCTGTTTCCTCGGAACCCATGGAACTGGGGTCCATGTCTCCCAGACAACGCAAGGCGTTTCGTCTCAAGAATCGACTGTGCTTGTACTGTGGAGAACCAGGACACCGGGTCGCATCCTGTGAGAAGAGGCCGCAATTGGGAAGACTTCCGCTCCTGAGTGATGTCCGGGAGGATCACTTAGGAGCCCAGGTACCCCCGGAATGTTCCAAGTTGTTATTACCATGCTCTATTGTGTTTGATTCCTTCCATGTTTCGGGTCAAGCCTTTATAGATTCTGGGGCAGCCGCCAACTTCATTAATTTTGATTTCATTGCTCCCATAGCCAAGGTGTTAAGAAACCTTGATCCTCCCGTCCAGGTTTCTGGAGTGGATTCTACACCCTTACTAGCTGGACAGGTCAGTCGGGTCACTCCAGAGCTCAGTCGGGTCACTCCAGGGTCTAAACGAAGTCTAGACGAAAAAATATAAGAGAGAATAGTAGATGTTATATACATTTTATATTACAATTTTCTATAATGTGTTAATCAGTTTACAAGATATGCAATACACTAGCTAAATTCATATACAGTAGAACCTCAACTAACGTTGTTAATCTGGCCGGAAGCAATGGACTTTAGCAGAAATCACTGTTAGTTGAGGACATTATTTCAATAGGAAATAATGTAAATTCAATTAATTGGTTCTAGACTTTCCAAAAAACACCCCAAACTTCATTTAATAGAGAATAACTCTGGTCTGTAATACCAAAAACAATAAGAATACTGAATGAATCTAAAACACAACTGTAGAGAATAAATTAACATTGCAGGGACATCATTATTAGAGATGAGCGAACGTACTCGTCCGAGCTTGATATTCGTGCGAATATTACGGTGTTCGGGATGCTCGTTACTCGTAACGAGCACCACGCGGTGTTCCGGTTACTTTCAGTTTCCTCTCTGATACGTTAGCGCGCTTTTCTGGCCAATTGAAAGACAGGGAAGGCATTACAACTTTCCCCTGTGACGTTCAAGCCCTATACCACCCCCCCGCTGTGAGTGGCTGGGGCGATCAGGTGTCACCCGAGTATAAAAGTCGGCCCCTCCCGCGGCTCGCCACAGATGCCTTGTGAGTTAGCTGAGGGACAGTGCTGTTCTATTGGAGTTGCTGTAGGGAGAGTGTTTGTAGTGAGTGTAGGCTTCAAGAACCCCAACGGTCCTTCTTAGGGCCACATCTACCTGTGTGCAGGCTGCTGTTAGCAGTGGAGAAATTTTTTTTTTTTCTCAAAATCGGCAGTGCAGAGCATTGCACCCGGCATTAGGGACAGAAGTGGTGCTTAGGCAGGGAGAGTGTTAGGAGTGAGTGTAGCCTTCAAGAACCTCAACGGTCCTTTCTAGGGCCACATTTAACTGTGTGCAGTACTGTGCAGGCTGCTGTTAGCTGTGTTGCTTTTTTTTTTTTTTTCTCAAAATCGGCGGTGCAGAGCATTGCACCCTCCATTGATACTGCAGGGAAAGAATTGTGTAGGCAGGGCCACAACACAGTTATATTAGTCATTGAATAGGCACAGTGGGCCTTTCCTTTTAAACAAAAGGGGGAAAAAAGTATATTTGCCCTGCCTCTGACAGCCGTCAGGGCTCTGGGTACGTGTGTGCTGCGTGGAGAACGTAAAAAAATCAGACGCAACCAGCTACGGTTGAGTGCAGCCTTGCGCCAATTTCTTTCCTGCCTGGGAAATACCTGCTCTGCCACAGTTAATAACTCTGCAACAGTAAAGTTCTGTGACACTTTTGCAGGGACGCAACACAGTGTCAGTTATTAAACTTATTATTCAGTGAATAGACGCAGTGGGCCTATCCTTTTAAACAAAAGGGGAAAAAGTATATTTGCCCTGCCTCTGTCAGTCCTAAGGGCTCTGGGTACGTGTGTGCTGCGTGGAGAACGTAAAAAAATCAGACGCAACCACCTACGGTTGAGTGCAGCCTTGCGCCAATTTCTTTCCTGCCTGGGAAATCAAATCACTGGTAATACAGCATGCTGAGGGGTAGGGGTAGGCCTAGAGGACGTGGACGCGGCCGAGGACGCGGAGGGCCAAGTGAGGGTGTGGGCACAGGCCGAGCTCCTGATCCAGGTGTGTCGCAGCCGACTGTTGCGCGATTAGGAGAGAGGCACGTTTCTGCCGTCCCCACATTCATCGCCCAATTACTGGGTCCACGCGGGAGACCTTTATTAGAAAATGAGCAGTGTGAGCAGGTCCTGTCCTGGATGGCAGAAAGTGCTTCGAGCAACCTATCGTCCACCCACAGTTCTGCGCTGTCCACTGCTGCAAATCTGAATCCTCTGTCTGCTGCTCCTCCTTCCTCCCAGCCTCCTCACTCCACTACAATGACACCTGCTCAGGAGCGGGAAGACTCCCAGGAACTGTTCTCGGGCCCCTGCTCAGATTGGGCAGCAGTGGTTCCTCTCCCACCAGAGGAGTTTATCGTCACTGATGCCCAACCATTGGAAAGTTCCCGGGGTCCGGGGAATGAGGCTGGGGACTTCTGCCAACTGTCTCAAGACCTTTCAGTGGGTGAGGAGGACGATGACGATGAGACACAGTTGTCTTGCAGTGAGGTAGTAGTAGTAGTAAGGGCAGTAAGTCCGAGGGAGCAGCGCACAGAGGATTCGGAGGAAGAGCAGCAGGACGATGAGGTGACTGACCCCACCTGGTGTGCAACGCCTACACAGGACAGGTCTTCAGAGGGGGAGGCACGGGCAGCAGCAGGGCAGGTTGCAAGAGGCAGTGCGGTGGCCAGGGGTAGAGGCAGGGCCAGACCGAATAATCCACCAACTGTTTCCCAAAGCGCCCCCTCGCGCCATGCCACCCTGCAGAGGCCGAGGTGCTCTAAGGTCTGGCAGTTTTTCACCGAGACGCCTGACGACCGACGAACAGTGGTGTGCAACCTTTGTCGCGCCAAGATCAGCCGAGGAGCCAACACCAACAGCCTCACCACCACCACCATGCGCAGACATATGATGGCCAAGCACCCCACAAGGTGGGACGAAGGCTGTTCACCACCTCTGGTTTGCACCGCTGCCTCTCCCCCTGTGCCCCAACCTGCCACTGAGATCAAACCCCCCTCTCAGGACACAGGCACTACCGTCTCATGGCCTGCACCCACACCCTCACCTCCGCTGTCCTCGGCCCCATCCAGCAATGTCTCGCACCGCACAGTCCAGCCGTCGCTAGCGCAAGTGTTGGAGCGCAAGCGCAAGTACGCCGCCACGCACCCGCACGCTCAATCATTAACCGTCCACATAGCCAAATTTATCAGCCTTGCAATGCTGCCGTATAGGGTTGTGGAAACGGAGTCCTTCAAAAGCATGATGGCGGCGGCGGCCCCGCGCTACTCGGTTCCCAGTCGCCACTACTTTTCCCGATGTGCCGTCCCAGCCCTGCACGACCACGTCTCCCGCAACATTGTACGCGCCCTCACCAATGCGGTTAGTGGCAAGGTCCACTTAACTACGGACACGTGGACAAGCACAGGCGGGCAGGGCCACTATCTCCCTGACGGCACATTGGGTGAATTTAGTGGAGGCTGGGACAGAGTCAGAGCCTGGGACCGCTCACGTCCTACCCACCCCCAGAATTGCGGGCCCCAGCTCGGTGGTGGTATGTTCGGCGGTGTATGCTTCCTCCACTAAAGCACCCTCCTCCTCCTCCTCAACCTCTGTCTCGCAATCTAGATGGGTCAGCAGCAGCAGGACGTCACCAGCAGTCGGTGTCACGCAGCGTGGCAGCACAGCGGTGGGCAAGCGTCAGCAGGCCGTGCTGAAACTACTCAGCTTAGGAGATAAGAGGCACACAGCCCACGAACTGCTGCAGGGTCTGACAGAGCAGACCGACCGTTGGCTTGCGCCGCTGAGCCTCCAACCGGGCATGGTCGTGTGTGACAACGGCCGTAACCTGGTGGCGGCTCTGCAGCTCGGCAGCCTCACGCACGTGCCATGCCTGGCCCACGTCTTTAATTTGGTGGTTCAGCGCTTTCTGAAAAGCTACCCACGCTTGTCAGACCTGCTCGTAAAGCTGCGCCGGCTCTGCGCACATTTCCGCAAGTCCCACACGGACGCTGCCACCCTGCACACCCTGCAACATCGGTTTAATCTGCCAGTGCACCGACTGCTGTGCGACGTGCCCACACGGTGGAACTCTACGCTCCACATGTTGGCTAGGCTCTATGAGCAGCGTAGAGCTATAGTGGAATACCAACTCCAACATGGGCGGCGCAGTGGGAGTCAGCCTCCTCAATTCTTTTCAGAAGAGTGGGCCTGGTTGGCAGACATCTGCCAGGTCCTTCGAAACTTTGAGCAGTCTACCCAGGTGGTGAGCGGCGATGCTGCAATCATTAGCGTCACCATTCCTCTGCTATGCATCTTGAGAAGTTCCCTGCAAACCATAAAGGCAGCCGCTTTGCGCTCGGAAACAGAGCCGGGGGAAGACAGTATGTCGCTGGATAGTCAGAGCACCCTCCTGTCTATATCTCAGCGCGTTGAGGAGGAGGAGCATGAGGAGGAGGGGGAAGAGACAGCTTGGCCCACTGCTGAGGGTACCCATGCTGCTTGCCGATCATCTTTTCAGCGTATATGGCCTGAGGAGGAGGAGGATCCTGAAAGTGATCTTCCGAGTGAGGACAGCCATGTGTTGCGTACAGGTACCCTGGCACACATGGCTGACTTCATGTTAGGATGCCTTTCTCGTGACCCTCGCGTTACACGCATTCTGGCCACTACGGATTACTGGGTGTACACACTGCTCGACCCACGCTATAAGGAGAACCTTCCCACTCTCATTCCCGAAGAGGAAAGGGGTTCGAGAGTGTTGCTATACCACAGGATCCTGGCGGACAAGCTGATGGTAAAATTCCCATCCGACAGCGCTAGTGGCAGAAGGCGCAGTTCCGAGGGCCAGGTAGCAGGGGAGGTGCAGAGATCAGGCAGCATGTACAGCGCAGGCAGGGGAACAGTCTTTAAGGGCCTGGACAGCTTTATGGCTCCCCAGCAAGACTGTGTCACCGCTCCCCAGTCAAGGCTGAGTCGGCGGGAGCACTGTAAAAGGATGGTGAGGGAGTACGTAGCCGATCGCACGACCGTCCTCCGTGACGCCTCTGCCCCCTACAACTACTGGGTGTCGAAGCTGGACACGTGGCCTGAACTAGCGCTGTATGCCCTGGAGGTGCTTGCTTGTCCTGCGGCTAGCGTCTTGTCAGAGAGGGTGTTTAGTGCAGCTAGGGGAATCATCACGGATAAGCGTACCCGCCTGTCAACCGACAGTGCCGACAGGCTAACACTCATCAAGATGAACAAAGGCTGGATTTCCCCAGACTTCTCTTCTGCACCAGCGGACAGCAACGATACCTAAGCAATACGTAGGCTGCACCCGCGGATGGAAGCTACGTTCTCTATCCCCATCAAAAACGGGGACCTTTTAGCTTCATCAATCTGTGTCTAATATTCCTCCTTCTCCTCCTGCTCCTCCTCCTGAAACCTCACGTAATCACGCCGAACGGGCAATTTTTCTTAGGGCCACAAGGCTCAGTCATATAATTTTTCTAAACAATTTTTAGATGTTTCAATGCTCTTAAAAGCGTTGAAACTTTAACTTGAACCAATTTTTCGTTACACTGGGCTGCCTCCAGGCCTAGTTACCAATTAAGCCACATTAACCAAAGCGATTAATGGGTTTCACCTGCCATCTTGGTTGGGCATGGCCAATTTTTACTGAGGTACATTAGTACTGTTGGTACACCAATTTTTTGGGGCCCTCACCTACAGTGTAATCATACCAATTTGTATGTTCTTCGCCTGCACTCATGGTACAGAAAGGTGTGTGGGGTTGGCCTACACTTTAGCTACATAAATGTAACTTGGGCCTTGGCTATACTGCAGCTACTGAAATGGAACTAAGACTGCGCTCCCACTATACTGCTGCTTCGGAATTGTTACTGGGGCCTGTCTTGAGTGCTACTATTGCTGACATGGAACGAAGACTGCGCTCCTCCTATAATGCTGCTAGTGATATGTTAGTGGGGCCTGTCCTAATGCTACGGCTGAAATGTTACGAATTATGGGCTCTGCCTATACCGCTGCTAATGGTATGTCTCTGGGGTGTGGAAACAGAGGCTTCCCAAAGACATGATGGCGGCGAGGCCATTTCCCACCAGCGCGGTTACTGTTAAGCTGCATATAACCACGGACACGTGGAGAGGACACGTAGTGCCTCAAAAAACATCCCCCTCCTCCTCCAACAGGGAAAACATTCTTGGCAAATGCCTTTGCATTGGTTCGTCTGGTGGCAGTCCAAGAATTTCACCTTTACCGACACTACAAGAGAGCCCCCCCACCATCCCCCCGCCACGGCCCACTTAATCCTGGCCACATTCCGAAAACCAACAAAATAAAACCGCGCTACTAGGTCCGCAGTCACCACCACATTACCACCAACGCGGTTACTGTTAAGGTACATATTACCAGTCTGACTGGGGCATGCAGACACCTTGACAGAATGAATAGTGTGTGGCACATAGGTTCCCCATTGCTATGCCCACGTGTGCAGCTCCTGATGGCGGTGGCACAGGATTATATTTCTCATTGCTTCTGTACAGCATTGTGGGCTATCGCCCCGCCCCTTTTAAAGAGGGTCGCTGCCTAGCCGTGCCAACCCCTCTGCAGTGTGTGCCTGCGGTTCCTCCTCATGGCAGACGCACTTATAAATAGACATGAGGGTGGTGTGGCATGAGGCCAGCTGAAGGCTACGCAGGGACAGTTTGGTGTGCGCTGTGGACACTGGGTCATGGGGGGGGGGGGGTTGGGCAGCATGTAAGCCAGGAGAAGTGGCAGCGGAGTGTCATCCAGGCAGTGACTGTGCTTTGTTGTAGCTAGTGTGGTGCTTAGCTAAGGTATGCCATGCTAATGAGGGCTTTTCAGAAGTAAAAGTTGTTGGGGGGGGGCACTCTTGCCGCTATTGTGGCTTAATAGTGGGACCTGGGAACTTGAGATGCAGCACAACACGTAGCCCCTCGCCTGCCCTATCCGTTGCTGTGTCGTTCCCATCACTTTCTTGAATTCCCCAGATTTTCACACATGAAAACCTTAGCGAGCATCGGCGAAATACAAAAATGCTCCGGTCGCCCATTGACTTCAATGGGGTTTGTTATTCGAAACGAACCCTCGAGCATCACGATAATTTCGTCCCGAGTAACGAGCACCCGAGCATTTTGGTGCTCGCCCATCTCTAATCATTATAGCAGTACGTATCACTGTGTTATCTGTGCTTTCACATAGGGCTGCCGGGATATCATTAGCAGTATGTATCACTGTTACCTGTGCTTTGACATAACACTGCAGGGACACACCCCTTCACTTCCAGTTGCAGGGTGTGGTTCACTTGTGAGCAGGTGCTAGCAGCTCCAAGCTTCTCTCCTTCTCCTCCAGGGCCTGGGACTTTTTGCTCTCTCCTACCCAGGAGGGAGTGAGGTCCTGGGCTATGGCGAGAGGGAGGACTACTACCCCCACCCTCCGGAGCCAGCCGGCGGAGGATGGGGATGCTTCGCAACCGGCTACCCAGGAGGAGCTGAGGAGATCTAGCAGGAGACGCAGCGATGTGTCTCCTGCACCCCTCCTGGAGACCACCCGAGGTGGCCGTCGGGCTAGCCAGGGTGAGGGACGGCGGCCCTCCGGGACCTCGGCTGCTGGGACTTCCAGCAAAGGCCCTCCTGGAGCCAGGCCAGGTACTCCTGGGGGAAACCCCAGTCCTACCATTGAGCACTGGGGGACACTGCGGCCTAGGGAGGATGTAACCGTCTTTGCTGCCCGGCTCGCTTCAAGGACCCAGGAGTACCGTGAGGCCGGTGGCACCATCAGAAGGCTTCAGGAGGAGTTAAAGGCAGCCAGGTCCCTGGCCAACAATTCAGGTGGGTCAAGGAGGGCCCAATACAACCAGGCCGTCCAGGAATTGAAAAGCGAGATCCTCACCCTGGTTGAGAGGAGGGCGGACATCTTAAGGGGTACAGGTCCTTTCGCAGAGAAGTTTGTGAATGGTGACCGGTTTGAAGGGTCTCAGCCGGCTCTGGCTGGGGTCTGTGAGGATATGAAGGGCCTAGTGTCCAAGATGGAGCAGGCCCATGCTGGAGAACTGCAGACAGCGGATAGTCAGCAGTCCCTGTGCAGTGACCTTCCAGCTGGGCAAGCTACTATTATTTCAAGCTCAGACTCCTCTGGGGAAGAGGGCGAGGACAGCGGCCCGGGGGGGGGGGGGAACTAATGGCGTACATAAGTCACCTGGAATCCCCTGGAGGCCTGGAGGGTCTCTATTTTGGCAATGACCTTCCTGAGCAAGACCCCCAGGCTAAAAAGAAGAAAAGTGGCAAAAAGATCACCCAGGTGGAGTACAGGTACGTCAGCCTCCCTGGGCAAGCCTCTGAACCAGGGGAGGGGGGTAGCTGCATTGGTAGCCCCCGGGTCCGACCCAGCCTGGACTCTGCTAATGTGGGTTCAGTGCAAAGGAAGGGGGAGAATACTAGGCATCCTGATCCAAACACCCCCCCCCCCCCGTTCGTAATAAAAGGAGGGGTGACGGGCAGAAGCTGGTGTCTGACAGTGAGATTCCTAAGAGTGGGGGTCATCCGGCATCGGATGATCCAGGTAAAATGTCAAAAAAGGTTGCGAAGGTGGGGGGTCATCCGGTGTCGGATGATCCAGGTACAATGACAAAAAAGGTTGCGGAGGTGGGGGGTGCACCGGCACCAGGTGGCCCCCAGAAAGGCCCTGCGGTGGGCCTAAGTAAGGGGGGGGTCACCCGGCGTCGGGTGATCCTAAGAGTTCAGGGAAGGTGGAGGAAAAGATGGGGGGTCATCCGGCGTCGGCTGGCCCCCAGAAAGGCCCTGCGGTGGGGCTGGATAAAGGGGATTGCCCGGCGTCGGGTGATCCCAAACATCCTGGGAGTTTGGGGGGCCATCCGGCGTCGGGTGGCCCCAATAAGGGCCCTGCGGTGGACCCTAAAAAAAGTGGAGACCCAAAACGCCGGAATTCTTTTGCTGGGGTTACACGAAATATGATGGTAGGAGGCGAAGCCAGAGATCCTGAATGCGTGGCTGGAAGTCCCTTTCCCCCCAGTGCTAAGGGGGGTGGGTCTGGAGGCTCGGAGGGGACTATATTTAAGAAACCCATCCTGGGTTGCTCCCCTGCAGGCAAGGGGGGAGCGGCTGGGAAACCTCCGGGCCGCCAGGTGCCCCTTACTCTTCCGGCCAAGAGAGAAGCCATTACCGGTCTGGTCGCAGAGAATAGGGAGAATGATGAGTGTGAGAGTATGGAAGGCATGGAGGTGTGTGAAAGGGATGAAGGGAGCAACATCATGGTGAGAGGTGTGCATGAGGGAGAGTCCAGGGGTGTGGGGAATCTAAATGATTCAAGATTAAATGTTGAGGTGTCTGCTGGTGGAGTATCTGAGGGAGGTACAGGTAAATTTACAAAAGTCACAAGTGAGGGTGGAGTGTCTAGTAGTTTGGGGAGGAGTGGGGGCCCTGGCCAAGCTGCCGCCCCGGCGGTGACTGCTCCTAGAAGTTACGCTAGTGTTGCCGCCGGGGTAAGTGGGGGACCTTCACCTCCCGGCTTCAGGGACCCCAGGTCACACGAGCTATTCCTATCCGCCTTAAAGAGGGGAGAGAGGTCGGTCACTATAGAGGGTGAAAAGCGCGACCTATCCTTTTGGATAGATAGGTTTGGCACAGGGGCCTTCCGAGAGCAAAGGCAGGGAGAAGAGGCATGGTCGCTTCCTACAGCCGGGCAGGGGGGGTCCAGAAGGAATGTGGTTCGTCTCTGAGGGGGAGGCAGTGAAGCCTGCCCTAACCGTACTAGGGTGGTGGAGCTTCTCCTCGGGATGGAATTCAGGGTGAGTGACATCTTTGCCCTGATCCACCCCTTTGGGACCTCCCTGTTTGATGTTAGCTTCGTGAGACCAGAGGGGCTCGAGCTCTTCTGGTCAAAATACGAGCTGGCTCAGACGGAGCCCGAGTGGCGGGATTTTGCAGTTCAAGCAATTACCCGCCAGAATGACACTAAGAGTGACCGTTCTGACTAGTAACGAGTCTCTCTCTTATGTTCACATCATGACCTGGATGGGCAGGTATGGGGAGATTCTCCATCCTCCCCAGAAAAACAGGGACGCACACGGTATCTGTTCAGGGGCCTGGACTTTCGTGGTAAAGTTGAAACGTGCAGGTAATGCTGTTACCCACATCCCTTCTTCTGTGTTCCTGAGAAGGGACAGGATTCTGGTTTTCTACCGGGGCAGCCGAAGGTCTGCCACAGGTGCGGGGACCCCACACATTTTAGCGCACAGTGTAAGGTGCTAGTGTGTGCGCTGTGTGGGGGCAGAGACCACCCATCCTCATCCTGTGGCAGCATTCGGTGTAACCTGTGTGGTGCTTTATGGCACTCATTCAGTCGTTGTCCCTTATCTTTTGCCAACATCGGCCAAGCTCAGTCGGAGGGTCAGCGGGCCCATCGCTCCAGGGGCGAAGCTGGTGGCAACAGGGAGGAGGAAGAGCTATGGGGTCTCAGCAGGGTGCTTGGCCAGCCAGGGCAGAAGGGGAGTCGAGCTGCTGAGGCCCCAAGGGATAGAGATGTGGATGAGGAAACCAGAAGGATGGAGAGAGAGGAGGTGGCTGCCAGTTCTGCTGGATGATCCCGTGAAGAAAGTGCGGACGAGAAAAATGAGAAATGGCAAAAGCAAAAAAAAAAGGGTAAGGGAAGAACAAGAAAGAAAAATAGGGGTTCTTCCTCTCTAGAGTGGGATGACTCAGTCCCACTCACTCTGGTGCAGATACCAAAGGCAGGCCCCATCGGTTCCCTTACGGTTAACCTCTCTAACCAGTACCAAGCCCTCCATAACACCTCCTCTTTCCTGCCAGGGGGAGAGGCTGGGGGTGGGGTGCCAGAGGTGGTGGCAGAGATAATTGAGAAAGGAACCCCGGGGGACGCTGGGTCTCTTTCTGTGGGGGACCTGGTTTTCTCCGGGAAGGGGGCTACCCTGAAGCCGGAAGGTGCAGGTTATGATGAGAGTGGTGATATGGATGACTCAGTTTAACTAAAAAGAAACAAAGGAGAGACCTCCTCTTCCAACTCAATCACCAATGATGGTGGCACTCACCCTGTTGACGCTGGCATCCATTAATGTTGCCAGCATTAAGTCAGATGCGGCTAGGTTTGCGGCCTTTGATTTTCTCAGCCGAGTTGAAGCTGACATTTTATTTTTGCAAGAGACCAGGCTGACAGATTTGTCGGTCATGTACAAAGCCAAGCATGAGTGGAGGTGCGGAGCCTCCTATTGGTCTCTTGCGGCCGAGCTGTATAGCGGGGTGACGGTCCTTTTTAAGACCGCACAGGTAGAATGCAGACGGGTTATCGAGCTGGAAATGGGGAGGTGCCTGATCTTGGATATTCTCATGAGAGGTCAAGAGTTGCGTCTTATTAACATCTATGGACCCCAGTCAAAGGAGGGGCGCAAAGACCTCTTTATGAGAATTAAGCCTTTCCTTTTTACAAGCCGGCAAGTGGTCTTTGGAGGCGACTTTAATAATGTCACGAGGCTCTGTGATAGAGGAGGTTCCAATAACCAGCTAGGCTATGATAGCGTCGCGTTAAATAGAGTAGTTAGTGAGGCACGCCTTGTGGATGTCCACGTTCGGTACACCCCAGGGCGCACGGGATTCACTTGGTTTAGAGGTAGTTATTGCAGGTCTAGGATAGATAGGTTTTATTTAAAGGAGGAAGCCATCTCCTCACCGTTATCGGTGGTGGAGGTGGAGTTCTCCGACCACTGTATGTTTCTTTTTTCTCTGAATGTCACAGAGACCCCTCGGATGGGCAAAGGTTTATGGAAGTTGAATTCGTCACTCCTGGAAGAAGCGGAAATAAGACGGTCCTTTGAGGATTTTCTTCAGAGCCAGGAACCACTACTGGGCCTATGCAGCAGTAAGTCAGAGTGGTGGGAGATGTTCAAACATCGGGTAAGAAGGTTCTTCCGACAGATCTCCAACCTCAGAAGCCTGAACAGAAAGCGAATGTATCAGAGCCTGAGGAGAAAACTCGAGCGTTTGGTTTCGACTGGAGGTAGCCGCGAGGAGATCTCCAGAGTGAAATCCTTGCTCAAGAGATGTCAGTATGATAGGCATGCATCTTTGGTTCTTGAGAGGGACTTTGGGAAGTACCGCTCGCCTGACCCCTACAAGAACTGTAAGATGTCAGTGAGTTGTAAATTGGTTACGGGTCTGCTAGACAGTACGGGCTCCCTGAAAAGGTCCAGATCAGGGATCCTGGAGGTCGTCAGATCCTTCTACTCACATCTCTTGGGTGGGAAAGAACTTAATCGGGACGGAATCTCGACTTTCCTGGCAGAATCCATTCCCGAACCAGGAGTAGACTCCTCTCTTGGCTTTTTGACAGAAGCAATTACGGAAGATGAAGTCGGACTGGCGATTGATGGGCTCCGGTCCAAAAAGTCGCCAGGCCCAGACGGCTTAACATCTAAGTTTTATAAAGCCTTTAAGGAAATTTTGGTTCCCCTCTTGACCGAGGTTTTTAATGAATGTCTATACTTGGGCGTTCTGCTGGAGTCAATGAGGAAGTCGGCCCTAATTATTCTGTCAAAGGGTAAAGATCCGCTCCGTATTGAGAATTGGCGTCCCATAGCGCTCCTCAATACGGACAGAAAGATTCTGGCACAAGTGCTGTTCAGTAGGTTGGTGAAATTTGCACCCCAGCTCCTTTCTGGGGCTCAGCACTGCTCTGTTCCCGGTCGAAGCACGTTTAGCGCCGTGCTGAGTGTCCGGGAGGCTGTGGAGCAGGGCAGGGCGGGTCTCTGGAAGGGGCTTTACTTTCCCTGGATCAGGCTAAAGCTTTTGATCGAGTAAACCACGAGTACCTTTGGCCTGTCCTTTTGAGATACGGTCTGCCGGTGGGGTTCGTAAAATGGTTAAAAACATTGTATTCAGGGGCTGAGAGTTTCCCGCTCGTGAACAGTTGGGTTGGCTGTCCTTTTGTAGTCGGGTCTGGAGTTCGTCAGGGATGCTCTCTGAGCCCCTTGCTTTACGCGTTCGCTGTCGATCCCTTCCTCAGAAGGGTAGATGGGGGACCATTGGCGGGGGTGAGGATGGACCCGGGGGTGCCGGACCCGGCCTTGAGGACAGTGGCGTACGCTGATAACATTACTATCTTTGTCTCCTCTCATGAGGAGCGGGGTAGGTGATGTCGGAAGTTGTCCACTACTCGGAGGTCTCCGAGTCAAAGATCAATCGGGAAAAGTGTGAGAGTCTCTGGGAGGGGGAGATCCTGCTTTTGATCTTCCGGACGTTCTCCCAGAACCCCAAGATTCCGCTAAAATTTTAGGCATCGATTTCGACCAAGGGAATTATCCCGAGAAAAACTGGGAAGGCAGATTGAGGAATGCCGCTCAAAAGGTGGATCAATGGAAAGGGTGGTCTTTGACCCTGAAAGAAAGGGGTTGCGTGATCAAGACTTACCTGCTCCCTTTGTTGATGTAACTGGGAAGTGTCTGCATTTTGCCAGAACCTCTTTGGTCACGGGTCTGTTCTTCCAGCTGTTATGGGGGAATAGGTTGAACCCAGTCAAGAGGGAGGTTACTTACCGTACAAGGAGACTAGGCGGGTTGGGTATGGTCAACTCAGTGGTATTCCTCGTGAATACCTTTTTGAAAGCTAATATCGCAAACCTCTGGAAAGAGACGGCTCCTCCGTGGGTATCCTCCTGTAAGGGATGGTTTCAGCCGTTCTTCCAGGAGTGGGAGACAGGAGGGCATGTGAAGGACTTTCGTACACCGCACGGACATCTTACGTTGCATCGGTTCTAAAGGTTTTACGCCAATGGGGGCTGACCCTGGGGGAAGTCAGGATGCTGGCCAGGCGTTTGCTGGACCAGAGGGTCTTGGCAACCCACTTTCAGAATCCATTGGCCCTCAGACTGCCCAGGTGGGGATTTGAGGGTGGGTTTGTCTCTTTTAAATTCGGTAAGAATCCCCTCAAAGTATTGGGACTTGACCTGGCGCTGCTTCCATGGTAAGCTATATGTGGGGGACAACTTGAAGCACAAGAACACCGAGGACAGAGGTTGTCCCCGGGAGGCATGTGGCAACACTCTGGAGAGCATGGACCACTTCCTGCTTCATTGTCCCTTTAATATAGAGGTATACAAGAGGGTAGGGGCTTCCATCGGCTGGCTGACCTTACCTACGCTGAGTGGTGTTATGGAGCATTCAGAGATCTGGGTGGCAGGGACCGCTGCACTTTATTTTTAGTAAGTCTAGTGGTTAGGTATCACACGTGGAGCACACGGTGTATAGTATCGACGCAACATAAAATCCTCCTCGAGGACGAGGTAAGTAGGAATATTCTCGGTGACCTGGTGAAGGTGCGTTCTCTGGAGTTTGAAAGGTTGGGTAGGCCTCGAGCAGCCTTCCTTTGGAGGGGTTTTTGCTTTGGGGTTCCCTAGCCTGGAGAACTGTTTCCAGTGGGGGGCTGGATTCTTTCACCCTAGCTTTTTGTTTTAAGTTAAAAGTTGAATAAAAGGCTTACGGGACCCGAACCGGGGCTGGAGGGAAGGGTTATGTGTTTGTTATTTATTTATCTGTATATTTAGGCTGTGGATTATTATGCATTATATGGGTTTGTGGGTGGTATTATGTTTTTTGTTTTTTTGTTTTCTTGGGTGGTTTCATTTTTCATTGGTGGTATTATGTGTTTTCGTGGGTGGCATCTTTATGGGTGGTATTATGAGTTTTTGTGGGGGGTTAGTATTATGTTCTGTGTATTTACAAAAAATAAAAAAATACAAAATAAAAAAATATGTATATGTTCATAAGCATGATTGGCAGGTATTGGCAGCGGGCCAGGGGATGGGTAGAGGTGTGTGTGTGTGTGTGTGTGTGTGTGTGTGTGTGTGGTTTAGAGGGGAGGGGGGAATAAATAATAAAATAAATAAATTAAATAAAATAAAAAAATTATAAAAAATTTTTAAAAAAATTAAACATTTATATATATATTCTTGTTTTACTAATGTGTGTTTTTTCTCTGTTTAGTAGGTTGGAATATGCAGCACGATGGGATTATGGAATAGGTTGTCTTGTTTTTGTTGTGATATGTTTTCTTATGTCAATTTTGTAGTGTAAATGGGACGTGTGACATCGGGGATGCGGCCAGACCGGTTTTTCACTCCTGTACAGTTTCTGTAAAAATTTGTAAATATGAATATGTTTGGCTATTATTTCTTGCAAATATTTCTGTTATTTTCGGTTATTTTTGCAAATATTTCTGTTTTGTAAATGTGTGTGTATATATGCTTCTTGCAAATGTATTTGGCAAATTTTTCTGTTATTTTGTTATTTTTGTTATTACGCCCTGTAATGTTTTTTACTTTTATAATAAAAAGATTATCACTGTGTTACCTTTGCTTTCACATAGGACTGCAGGGACACGCCCTTTCACTTCCTGTTGCAGGGTGTGGCTTACCTGTGAGCAGGTGCTTGCAGCTCCAGGCCTCTTTTTCTCCTTTAGGCCCTGGGACTTGTACTCTCTCCTACCCAGGGGAGGGTGAGGTCCTAGGCTATGGCTAGAGGGAGGACCACTACTACCCCCACTCTCCGGAGTCAGTCGGCGAAGGATGGGGATATATTGCAACCGGCTACCCAGGAGGGGCTGAGGAGATCTAGCAGGAGACCTGGCGATGTGTCTCCTCCACCCCTCCTGGAGACCACCCGAGGTGGCCGTCGGGCTAGCCAGGGTGAGGGACGGCGGCCCTCCGGGACCTCGGCTGCTGGGACTTCCAGCAAAGGCCCTCCTGGAGACAGGCTAGGTGCTTCTGGGGGAGACCCCAGTTCTAACATCAAGGACTGGGGAACACTGCGGCCTCGGGAGGACGTTACCGTCTTTTGCTGCCAGGCTCGCTTCAAAGATCCAGGAGTACCGTGAGGCCGGTGGCACCATCAGAAGGCTCCAGGAGTAGTTAAAGGCAGCCAGGTCCCTGGCCAACAATTCAGGTGGGTCAAGGAGGGCCCAATACAACCAGGTCATCCAGGAATTGAAAAGCAAGATCCTCACCCTGGTTGAGAGGAGGGCAGCCATCTTCAGGGGTGCAGGTCCCTTTGCTGAGAAGTTGGGGAATTTTGATGAGTCTCAGCCGGCTCTGGCTGGGGTCTGTGATGATATGAAGGGCCAAGTGTCCAACATGGAGCAGTCCCCTGCTGGAGAACTGCAGACAGAGGACAGTCAGCAGTCCCTGTGCAGTGACCTTCCAGCCGGGCAAGCTACTATTATTTCAAGCTCGGACTCCTCTGGGGAAGAGGACAAGGACAGTGGCCCGAGGGGGGTGGGGGGCAACTAATGGCATACATAAGACACCTGGAATCCCCTGGAGGGTCTCTATTTTGGCAATGACCTTCCTGAGCAAGACCCCCAGGCTAAAAAGAAGAAAGGTGGCAAAAAGATCACCCAGGTGGAGTACAGGTACGTCAGCCTCCCAGGGCACGCCTCTGAACCAGGGAAGGGAGGTAGCTGCATGGATAGCCCCCGGGTCCGAACCAGCCTGGACTCTGCTAATGTTGGTTCAGTGCAAAGGAAGGGGGAGAGTACTAGGCATCCTGATCCAACCCCCCCCCCCCCCCCCCCCAGTTCGTAATGAAAGAAGGGGTGACGGGCAGAAGCTGATGCCTCACAGCGAGATTCTTAAGTGTGGGGGTCATCCGGCGTCGGATGATCCAGGTAAAATGTCAAAAAAGGCTGCGGAGGTGGGGGGTCATCCGGTGTCGGGTGGCCCCCAGAAAGGCCCTGCAGAGGACCTGAATAAAGGCGATTGCCCGGCGTTGGCTGGCCCCCAGAAAGGCCCTGCGGTGGACCTGAATAAAGGGGATTGCCCGGCGTCGGGTGATCCAAAACATCCTGGGAGGTTGGGGGGTCATCCGGCATCGGGTGGTCCCAATTAGGGCCTTGCGGTGGACCCCTAAAAAAGTGGTTACCCAATACAAGAACATGCGACAAATATGGTGACTGGGAGCGCGGCTGGAGGATCCGTTTCCTGTCAGAGTTCCTATAAAAGCTTGCGTTGGATTTCCTTTTCCAGGGTTACGCGGAGTATGACGGCAGGGGGTGGAGCCAAAGGTCCTGAGTGTGTGGCTGGAAGTCCTGTTCCCCCCAGTGCTAAGTAGGCGGGTGGGTCTGGAGGCTCGGAGGGGACTACATTTAAGAAAATGACCCTGGGTTGCTCCCCTGCAGGCAAGGGGGCAGCGGCTGGGGGAACTCTGGGCCGCCGGATGCCCCTTACTCTTCCGGCCAAGAGAGGAGCCATTACCGGTCTGGTCGCAAATAATAGGGAATATGATGAGCGTGAGTATGGAAGGCATGGAGGTGTGTGAAAGGGATGAAGGGAGCAACATGATAGCGAGTGGTGTGCGTGAGGGAGATTCTAGGAGTGTGGGGAATCTAAATAATACAAGATTAAATGTTGGGGTGTCTGCTGGTGGAGGAATATCTGAGGGAGATAAAAGTGATAATAAATTTACAAGTCACAAGTGAGGGTGGAGTGTCTGGTGGTTTGGGGAGGAGAAGGGGCCTTGGTCCAGCTGCCACCCTGGTGGTGACTGCTCCTAGTAGCTATGCTAGTGTTGCCACCGGGGTAAGTGGGGGACCTTCACCTCCCGGCTTCAGGGACCCCAGGTCACACGAGCTGTTCCTATCCGCCTTAAAGAGGGGAGAGAGGTCGGTCACTATAGAGGGGGAAAAGCACGACCTATCCTTTTGGATAGATAGGTTTGGCACAGGGGCCTTCCGAGAGCAAAGGCAGGGAGAAGAGGCATGGTCGCTTCCTACAGCCGGGCAGGGGGGGGTCCAGAAGGAATGTGGTTCGTCTCCGATGGGAAGGCAGTGAAGCCTGCCCTAACCGTACTAGGGTGGTGGAGCTTCTCCTCGGGATGGAATTCAGGGTGAGTGACATCTTTGCCCTGATCCATCCCTTTGGCACCTCCCTGTTTGATGTCAGCTTCGTGAGACTGGATGTGCTCGAGCTCTTCTGGTCAAAATACGAGCTGGCTCAGACAGAGCCCGAGTGGCGAGATTTTGTGGTTCAAGCAATTTCCCGCCAGAATGACACTAAGAGTGACCGTTCTGTCCAGTAACGAGTCTCTCTCTTATGCTGACATTATTACCTGGATGGGCAGGTATGGGGAGATTCTCCATCCTCCCCAGAAAAACAGGGACGCTCACGGTATCTGTTCAGGGGCCTGGACTTTCGTGGTAAAGTTGAAACGTGCAGGTAATGCTGTTACCCACATCCCTTCTTCTGTGTTCCTGAGAAGGGACAGGATTCTGGTTTTCTACCGGGGCAGCCGAAGGTCTGCCACAGGTGCGGGGACCCCACACATTTTAGCGCACAGTGTAAGGTGCTAGTGTGTGCGCTGTGTGGGGGCAGAGACCACCCATCCTCATCCTGTGGCAGCATTCGGTGTAACCTGTGTGGTGCTTTATGGCACTCATTCAGTCGTTGTCCCTTATCTTTTGCCAACATCGGCCAAGCTCAGTCGGAGGGTCAGCGGGCCCATCGCTCCAGGGGCGAAGCTGGTGGCAACAGGGAGGAGGAAGAGCTATGGGGTCTCAGCAGGGTGCTTGGCCAGCCAGGGCAGAAGGGGAGTCGAGCTGCTGAGGCCCCAAGGGATAGAGATGTGGATGAGGAAACCAGAAGGATGGAGAGAGAGGAGGTGGCTGCCAGTTCTGCTGGATGATCCCGTGAAGAAAGTGCGGACGAGAAAAATGAGAAATGGCAAAAGCAAAAAAAAAAGGGTAAGGGAAGAACAAGAAAGAAAAATAGGGGTTCTTCCTCTCTAGAGTGGGATGACTCAGTCCCACTCACTCTGGTGCAGATACCAAAGGCAGGCCCCATCGGTTCCCTTACGGTTAACCTCTCTAACCAGTACCAAGCCCTCCATAACACCTCCTCTTTCCTGCCAGGGGGAGAGGCTGGGGGTGGGGTGCCAGAGGTGGTGGCAGAGATAATTGAGAAAGGAACCCCGGGGGACGCTGGGTCTCTTTCTGTGGGGGACCTGGTTTTCTCCGGGAAGGGGGCTACCCTGAAGCCGGAAGGTGCAGGTTATGATGAGAGTGGTGATATGGATGACTCAGTTTAACTAAAAAGAAACAAAGGAGAGACCTCCTCTTCCAACTCAATCACCAATGATGGTGGCACTCACCCTGTTGACGCTGGCATCCATTAATGTTGCCAGCATTAAGTCAGATGCGGCTAGGTTTGCGGCCTTTGATTTTTCTCAGCCAAGTTGAAGCTGACATTTTATTTTTGCAAGAGACCAGGCTGACGGATTTCTCGGTCATGTACAAAGCCAAGCGTGAGTGGAGGTGCGGAGCCTCCTATTAGTCTCTTGTGGCCGAGCTGTATAGCGCGGTGGCGGCCCTTTTTAAGACCGCACTGGAAATGGGGAGGTGCCTGATCTTGGATATTCTCATGGGAGGTCAGGAGTTGCGTATTAACATCTATGGATCCCAGTCAAAGGGGGGGGGGGGGCGCAAAGACCTCTTTATGAGAATTAAGCCTTACCTTTTTACAAGCCAGCA
Organism: Eleutherodactylus coqui; assembly: GCF_035609145.1. NCBI lineage: Eukaryota > Metazoa > Chordata > Amphibia > Anura > Eleutherodactylidae > Eleutherodactylus > Eleutherodactylus coqui. The sequence goes on from NC_089845.1 coordinate 174,991,134, forward strand.
AGTGGTCTTTGGAGGAGACTTTAATAATGTCACGAGGCTCTGTGATAGAGGAAGTTCCAATGACTAGCCAGGCTATGATAGGGTCCCATTAAATAGCGTAGTTAGTGAGGCACGCCTTGTGGATGTCCACATTCGGCACACCCCAGGGCGCATGGGATTCACTTGGTTTAGAGGTAGTTATTGCAGGTCTAGGATAGATAGGTTTTATTTAAAGGAGGAAGCCGTCTCCTCACCGTTATCGGTGGTGGAGGTGGAGTTCTCCGACCACTGTATGTTTCTTTTTTCTCTGAATGTCAGACCCCTCGGATGGGCAAAGGTTTATGGAAGTTGAATTCGTCACTCCTGGAAGAAGTGGAAATAAGACGATTCTTTAAGGATTTTATTCAGAGCCAGGAACCGCTACTGGGCCTATGCAGCAGTAAGTCAGAGTGGTGGGAGATGTTTAAACATCGGGTAAGAGGGTTCTTACAACAGATCTCCAACCTCAGAAGCCTGAACAGAAAGCATATGTATCAGAGCCTGAGGAGGAAACTCGAGTGTTTGGTCTCGACTGGAGGTAGCCGTGAGATCTCCAGAGTGAAATCCTTGCACAAGAGATGTCCGTATGATAGACACGCATCTTTGGTTCTTGAGAGGGACTTTGGGAAGTACCACTCGCCTGACCCCTGCAAGAACTGTAAGATGTCAGTGAGTTGTAAATTGGTTACAGGTCTGCTAGACAGTACGGGCTCCCTGAAAAGGTCCAGATCAGGGATCCTGGAGGTCGTCAGATCCTTCTACTCACATCTCTTGGGCGGGAAAGAACTTAATTGGTATGGAATCTCGACTTTCCTGGCGGAAACCATTCCCGTACCAGGAGTAGACCCCTCTCTTGGCATTTTGACAGAAGCAATTACGGAAGAGGAAGTCGGACTGGCGATTGATGGGCTTCGGTCCAAAAAGTCACCAGGCCCAGATGGTTTAACATCTAAGTTTTATAAAGCCTTTAAGGAAATTTTGGTTCCCCTCTTGACCGAGGTTTTTAATGAATGTCTATACTTGGGCGTTCTGCTGGAGTCAATGAGGAAGTCGGCCCTAATTATTCTGTCAAAGGGTAAAGATCCGCTCCGTATTGAGAACTGGCGTCCTATAGCGCTCCTCAATGTGGACAGAAAGATTCTGGCAAAAGTGCTGTTCAGTAGGTTGGTGAAATTTGCATCGCAGCTCCTTTCTGGGGCTTAGCACTGCTCCGCTCCCGGTCGAAGCACGTTTAACGCCATGCTGAGTGTCCAGGAGGCTGTGGAGCAGGGCAGGGCGGGTCTCTGGAAGGGGTTTTTACTTTCCCTGGATCAGGCTAAAGCTTTTGATCGAGTAAACCACGAGTGCCTTTGGTCTGTCCTTTTGAGATACGGTCTGCCGGTGGGGTTCGTAAAATAGTTAACATTGTATTCAAGGGCCGAGAGTTTCCCGCTCGTGGCCAGTTGGGTTGGCCGTCCTTTTGTGATCAGGTCTGGTGTCCGTCAGGGATGCTCTCTGAGCCCTTAGCTTTACGCGTTTGCTATCGATCCCTTCCTCAGAAGGGTAGATGGGGGACCATTGGCGCAGGTGAAGATGGACCCGGGGGTGCCGGACCCGGCCTTGAGGACAGTGGCGTACGCTGATAACGTTACTATCTTTGTCTCCTCTCATGAGGAGCGGGGTAGGTGATGTCGGAAGTTGTCCACTACTCGGAGGTCTCCGAGTCAAAGATCAATCGGGAAAAGTGTGAGAGTCTCTGGGAGGGGGAGATCCTGCTTTTGATCTTCCGGACGTTCTCCCAGAACCCCAAGATTCCGCTAAAATTTTAGGCATCGATTTCGATCAAGGGAATTATCCCGAGAAAAACTGGGAAGGCAGATTGAGGAATGCCGCTCAAAAGGTGGATCAATGGAAAGGGTGGTCTTTGACCCTGAAAGAAAGGGTTTGCTTGATCAAGACTTACCTGCTCCCTTTGTTGATGTACCTGGGAAGTGTCTGCATTTTGCCAGAACCTCTTTGGTCACGGGTCTACAGCCTGTTCTTCCAGCTGTTATGGGGGAATAGGTTGAACCCAGTCAAGAGGGAGGTTACTTACCGTAAGAGAAGACTAGGTTGGGTATGGTCAACCCCGTGGTATTCCCTGTGAATACCTTTTTTGAAAGCTAATATCACAAACCTCTGGAAAGAGACGGCTCCTCCGTGGGTATCCTCCTGTAAGGGATGGTTTCAGCCGTTCTTCCAGGAGTGGGAGACAGGAGGGCGTGTGAAGGACTTTTGTACACCGCACTGACATCTTCCGGCTTACGTTGCATCGGTTCTGAAGGTTTTATGCCAATGGGGGCTGACCGCGGGGGAAGTCAGGACGCTGGCCAGGCGTGTGCTGGGCCAGAGGATTTTGGAAACCCGCTTTCAGAATCCATTGGCCCTCAGACTGCCCAGGTGGGGATTTGAGGGTGGGTTTGTTTCTTTTAAATTTGGTAAGAATCCCCTCAAAGTATTGGGACTTGACCTGGCGCTGCTTCCATGGTAAGCTGTATGTGGGGGACAACTTGAAGCACAAGAACACCTAGGACAGGGGTTGTCCCCAGGAGGCATGTGGCAACACTCTGGAGAGCATGGACCACTTCCTGCTTCATTGTCCCTTTAATATAGAGGTATACAAGAGGGTAGGGGCTTCCATCGGTTGGCCTCGGCTGGCTGACCTTACCTACGCCAAGTGGTGTTATGGAGCATTCAGAGATCTGGGTGGCAGGGACCGCTGCACTTTATTTTTAGTAAGTCTAGTGGTTAGGTATCACACGTGGAGCGCACGGTGTTTAGTATCGACGCAGCATAAAATCCTCCTCGAGGACGAGGTAAGTAAGAATATTCTCGGTGACCTGGTGAAGGTATGTTCTCCGGAGTTTGAAAGGTTGGGTAGGCCTCGAGCAGCCTTCCTTTGGAGGGGTTTTTGCTTTGGGGTTCCCTAGCCTGGAGAACTGTTTCCAGTGGGGGGCTGGATTCTTTCACCCTAGCTTTTTGTTTTAAGTTAAAAGTTGAATAAAAGGTTTACGGGACCCGAACCGGGGCTGGAGGGAAGGGTTATGTGTTTGTTATTTATTTATCTGTATATTTAGGCTGTGGATTATTATGCATTATATGGTTTTGTGGGTGATATTATGTGTTATGGTTGTTTCGTGGGTGGTTTCATGTTTCATGGGTGGTATGTGTTTTCGTGGGGGGTATTATGTTGAGTTTTTGTGGGGGGTTAGTATTACGTTCTGTGGGTGTATTAATAAAAAAAACTAAACTATGTTCATAAGCATGATTGGCAGTGGACCAGGGGATGGGTAGAGGGTAATGCGTGTGTAGTTTAGAGGGGAGGGGGAAAAAAAAAATATATATATATATTCTTGTTTTACTAATGTGTGTTTTTTCTCTGTTTAGTAGGTTGGAATCTGCAGCACTGCGGGATTATGGGATGGGTTGTCTTGTTTTTGTTGTGATATGTTTTGTTATGTAAATTTTGTTGTGTAAATGGGATGTGAGAGATTGGGGATGCGGACTCACCAGTTTTCACTCCACTACTGTTTCTGTAAAATTTTGTAAATATAAATATATGTTTGCCTATTATTTCTTATAAATATTTGTTTTGTAAATGTGTGTATATATGCTTCTTATTGTATTTGGCAAATTTTTCTGTTATTTTGCTATTTTTGTTATTATGCCCTGTAATGTTTTTTACTTTTATAATAAAAAGATCACTGTGTTATCTGTGCTTTGACATAGGACTGCAGTACAGTACTTACATTTTGCAGTACAATGGGGATTCAGGAGGCAGGCAGCGTTCAGCCGGCACTTTGGGGATTCAGCTGCTGTACTTTGTCAGGAAGCAGGCAGACACAGCAACGTTCAGCCGGCACTGTGCACTGTGGAGAGGGGAGGGGGAGGAGTAGGCGCGCGCTCATGCAGGAGAAGCAGGAAGTGACCGTCATCAGCTGCCCGCCGGCTCACTGAGCGGCGCCCGTGGTCATGGAGTTGTAGGCACCCTTATCTGAGGAATGCAACTTTATTTGAGAGACTGCCGCTGCCCTGACACATCGACTTAAGTTTCAAATAGTGTTACTTAAGAGCAATGCTACTCAAGGGCTTACTGTAGTTATATGCTTTTATCTACTTTTCATTTTACGCTATTAACTGACTATTTATGCCCAGAATCCATTTTTATGCATATTAACCTAATATATATATTGATGGATTTATTTATAATTATGATGAAAGATTCTAATTAGAGATGAGCGAACGTACTCGTTTCGAGTAATTACTCGATTGAGCACCGCGATTTTCGAGTACTTCCGTACTCGGGTGAAAAGATTCGGGGGGCGCCGGGAGACGGGGGAGGCATGGCGGAGCGGGGGGTAGCAGCGGGGAACAGGGGGGAGCCCTCTCTCTCTCCCTCTCCCCCCCCCCCCCCCCCGCACTCCCTGCTGCAACCCCCCATTCACCCACGGCGCCCCCCGAATCTTTTCGCCCGAGTACGGAAGTACTCAAAAATCGCGGTACTCGGGCGAAAAGGGGGCGTGGCCGAGTAGGTTCGCTCATCTCTAATTCTAATATAATGAATTGAGCCAATTATGAATAGTCTTCGCACGGACCCAACCGATCTGGTCTTTGCAAGGATACTAATGAGTTCTTACGACTGAGTCCATCCCACAAAAGCGACCTCACGATGACCATTCCCGTGTCTGAAGCGGACACTTTGATTGGAAGTCATTACTAAGATGTAATTAAATAAATGTTTATTGTTAATGTTGATTTCATGCTTGAGAAAGCTGCCACAGCACACCGAAATACACTGCATAGTGGACGAATAAACACGGTTATTTTAACCATTAGACCAACGGGTCTTGAGGATGTTCTCATAGTCCTAAAGCACAGAGTTTTTTAAATTTTCTCTACCTGACTATTACTACTAGGGCCACTAATGGAAACACAATTACTACTGGGACCACTAATGAAGTCGCTATTACTACAAGGGTGAATTTGGGAGTAACTAATACTACTGGGGCCACTAAAGAAACACTATTACTACTGGAGCCACTATGGAAGTCACTATTACTACTAGGGCCACTTTGGGAGTCACTAATACTTCTTGGGCCACTATGGAAGTCACTATTAGAAGGGCCACTATTTCTACTGGGGCCGCTAACTGAATCACTATTACTAATAGGGCTGCTAATGGAGTTACGATTACTACTAGGACCACTGTGGGGGCCACTATTACTACTGGGGTGACTAACAGAGTCAAAGATACTTCTGTGGCCACTGTGGGGGGTCACTGTTACTACTAGGCCGCTAACAGAGTTACTATTACTACTATCGCCGCTAACTGAATTTCTAAGGCCATTACCAAAATCAATTTTACTACTGGGGCCACTTTGGGAGTCACTATTACTACTAGGGCCACTAACGGTGGTCACTATTAGCACTGAGGCTACTATGCGGGTAACTATTACTACTGAGGCAACTTACAGAGTCACTATTACTACTGGGGCCACTAACTGTATCGATATTACTACTTGAGCCACTATCATGGTCACTATTACTACTGGAGATGTTAACTGAATCACAATTAATACTGGGCCACTGACAGAGTCACTATTACTACTAGGGCCAATTTGGGGTCACTATTACTACTGTGCAGGCAACTATTACTACTCAGTCCACAGTGGGACCACTAATGGAGTTACTATTACAACAGTATCCAAAGTGGGGGTCACGAATACTACTGAGGCCACTGATACTACTGAGGCCACTGTGCGGGTCACTATTACTACTGAGACTACTGTGGGGTCACTATTACTACTGACACCCCTGTGGGGTGACTATTACTATTGGGACCACTGTGGGGGTCACTATTACTACGTAGGCCACAGTGGGGGGGCTCACCCTTACTACTTAGGCCACTGTGGGGGGGGGGGCAGAATTATCACTGGGGCCACTGTGGGGGGCAAAATTATCACTGGGGTAACTATTACTACTGAAACCACTGTGGCGGGCACTATTATTGAGACCACTTTTGGTGTTACTATTACTACTAAGGCCAATGTGGGGGTCACTATTAGTACTTGAAACATGGTGAGGGACAGTATTAATACTGGGGCCATGGTGGGGGTCAGTGTTACTACTGGTGCCACTGTGGGGGGTACTATTACTACTGAGACTACTGTGGGGGTCACTATTTCTACCGGGTCCACTAGGGGGGGGGGGAGCACTATTACTTCAGACACCACTGTAGAGGTCACTATTACTAATAGGGCCACTGTGCTCGTGAATATTACTACTGAGACCACTGTGGGGGTGACTATTACTACCGAGGCCACTGTGGGGGTCACTATTACTACGGGGCAATTGTTGGGACACCATTATTAGTGGGGGGGCTATTACTACGGAGACTACTGTGGGGAGTCACTATTACTACTGGGGCCAGTGTGGGGGGCACTATTACTACAGAGACTACTGTGGTGGTCACTGTTACTACTAAGACCACTGGGGGGCGCGACGGTTACTACAGAGACTACTGTAGTGGTCACTATTACTACTCGGGCCACTGTGGGGGTCACTATTACTCCTGGGGCCACTGTGGGGACACTATTACTGAGAACACTGTGGGGGTCACTATTACTACTGAGGCCACTATGGGGGCCACTATTACTACTTAGTCATGTGGAGGCAGCACCATTACTACTGAGGCCACCGTGGGGGGCACTATTACTACTGAAACCACTGTGGGGGGGCACTATTATTATATTGGAGACCACTTTTGGGGTCACTATTATTACTAAGTCCAATGTGGGGGTCATTATTATTACTGAAGCCAATGTGGGGGTCACTATTACCACTTGGAACATGGTGAGGGGCAGAATTAATACTTGGGACATGGTGGCGGTCAGTGTTACTACTGGGGCCACTGTGAGGGGCACTATTACTACCGAGACTACTGTGGGCGTCAATATTACTACTGAAGCCACTGTGGGGTACTACTGAGGCCACTGTGGGGGGGGGGGTCACCATTACTACTTAGGCCACTGTCGGGGTCACTATTACTACTAAAACCACTGTGGGCACTATTATTGAGACCACTTTTGGGGTCACTTACTATAGAGTCCAATGTGGAGGTCACTATTATTACTGAGGCCAATGTGGGGGTCAATATTACCACTTGGAACATGGTGAGGGACAGTATTAATACTGGGGCCATGGTGGGGGTCAGTGTTACTACTGGGGCCACTGTGGGGGTATTATTACTACTAAGACTACTGTGGGGGTCACTGTTTCCACTGGGTCCACTGTCTGGGGCACTATTACCTCGGACACCACTGTGGGGGTCACTATTACTAATGGGCCCACTGTGGGGGTCACTATTACTACTGAGACCACTGTGGGGGTCACTATTACTACTGGGACCACTGTGAGGTCACCATTACTACTTAGGCCACTGTGGAGGGCACTATTACTACTGAGACCACTGTTGTGGGTCACCATTACTACTTAGGCCACTGTGGGTGTCAGAATAACCACTGCGCCCACTGTCGGGGTCACTATTACTACTGAAACCACTGTGGGGGGGGCACTATTATTATAATGGAGACTACTTTTGGGGTCACTATTATTTCTGAGTCCTATGTGGGGGTCACTATTTCTACTGAGGTCACTGTGGGGGTCACTATTACTACTGGGAACACGGTGAGGGGCACTATTAATACTGAGGCCACTGTAGGGGTCATTGTTACTACTGGGCCCATTGTGGGTGGCACTAATACTACTGAGACCACTGTGGGGGGCGCTATCACTACTGAGGCCACTGTGGGGGCACTATCACTACTGAGGCCACTGTGGGGGTCACTATTACTACTGGAGCCACTGTGGGGGGCACTAATACTACTGAGACCACTGTGGTGGGCACTAATGCTACTGAGACTACTGTGGGGGTTACTATTACTACTGGGCCATTATGGGGGGCACTATTACTACTGAGACCACAGTGGGGAGCACTAATACTACTGACACAACTGTGGGGGTCATTATTACTATTGGGGCACTATGGGGGACACTATTATTACTGAAACCATTGTAGGGGACACTATTACTACTTGGGCCACTGTGGGGGGAACTAATACTACTGAGACAACTGGGGGGTTCACTATTACTACTGAGGCTACTGTGGATGTCATTGTTACTAATGGGACCACGGTGGGGGGCACTATTAGTACAGAGACTACTGTGGGAATTACTATTACTAATGGTGCCACTATCACGACTGGGGCCACTGTGGGGGTTGGGGGTCACTATTACTATGGTAACTACTGTGGGGGTCACTGTTACTACTGAGACCACTGTGGGGGGGGGCACTATTACTACAGATACTACTGTGGGGGTCACTATGACTACTCGGGCCACTATTACTACTGGGACCACTGTGGGGGCCACTATTACTACTGGGGACAGTATTACTATTGAGATGACTGTGTGGGTCACTATTACTGCTGTGGCCACTTTGGGGGTCACTATTACTACAGAGACTACTGTGGGGGTCACTGTTACTACTAAGACCACTGTGGGAGGGCACTATTACTACAGAGACCCCTGTGGAGATCACTATTACTACTCGGGCCACTGTGGGGGTAACTATTACTCCTGGGGCCACTGTGGGGGCACTATTTCTACTGAACATTTCAGTAGCATTTCTGTAGTAACAGTAAAAACAGACCCCAGTAACATTTCATTAGCAGAAGTATAGGAAGACCCCTGTAACATTTATGTAGCAGCAGTATTGGCAGACCCCTGTAACATTTGTATAGCAGCAGTATATGCAGACCCCTGTAACATTTTTGTAGCCGCAGTATAGGCAGACCCCAGTACCATTTCTGTAGAAGTAAAGGCAGACCCCAGTAACATGTCTGTCGCTGCTGTATAAGCAGACCCCTGTAATATTTATGTAGCAGAAGCATAGGGAGACCCCAGTACCATTTTCGTAGCAGAAGTATACGCAGACCCCAGTAACATTAACGTGGCGGAAGTATAGACAGACCCCACTAACATTTCTGTGGTAACGGTATAGACAGAGCCGAGTAACATTTCTGTAGTAACAGTATAGGCAGATCCCAGTAACATTTTTGTAGCAGAATTATAGGCAGACCCCTGTAACTAGAGATGAGCGAACGTACTCGTCCGAGCTTGATACTCGTTCGAGTATTAGGGTGTTCGAGATGCTCGTTACTCGTGACGAGTACCACGCGATGTTCGGGTTACTTTCACTTTCATCTCTGAGACGTTAGCGCGCTTTTCTGGTCAATAGAAAGACAGGGAAGGCATTACAACTTCCCCCTGCGACGTTCAAGCCCTATACCACCCCCCTGCAGTGAGTGGCTGGGGAGATCAGGTGTCACCCGAGTATTTAAATCGGCCCCTCCCGCGGCTCACCACAGATGCATTCTGACAGAGATCAGGGACAGTGCTGCTGGTGCCGGAGCTGCTATAGGGAGAGCGTTAGGAGTTATTTTAGGCTTCAAGAACCCCAACGGTCCTTCTTAGGGCCACATCTGACCATGTGCAGTACTGTGGAGGCTGCTTTTTGCAGTGTTGCACTTTTTTTTTTTTTTTTGTATATCGGCCGTGCAGAGCATTGCGCCCTGCAGTAATTAGATATAGTGCAGGGCCAGTAGTGGTGAGGCAGGGACAGAAGACATGTTTATTGTATATAGGCAGTGGGCCTTTCCAAAAACATTTGGGAAAAAAAATCTATTTGGGCTGCCTGTGACCGTCCTCAGTGTACTGGGTCTCTGCTGGGGGTAGTTGTCCTAATTCATACGCAGCCAGCTAAGTGTTACAGCAGGCTTGCGCAAAATTTTTTCCTGCCTCTGCTGTGCGTTCCGTAAGCGAAGTCAGCCTCCAACCACAGGCCAATAAGTGGCACATTTAATTACAGCGTTCTGTTTCTGAATTACTGGTAATACAGCATGCTGAGAGGTAGGGGTAGGCCTAGAGGACGGGGACGCGGGCGAGGACGCAGAGGCCCAAGTCAGGGTGTGGGCACAGGCCGAGCCAGTGCGGTGGCCAGGGGTAGAGGCAGGGCCAGACCGAATAATCCACCAACTGTTTCCCAAAGCGCCCCCTCGCGCCATGCCACCCTGCAGAGGCCAAGGTGCTCTAAGGTGTGGCAGTTTTTCACAGAGACGCCTGACGACCGACGAACAGTGGTGTGCAACCTTTGTCGCGCCAAGATCAGCTGGGGAGGCACCACCACCAGCATGCGCAGGCATATGATGGCCAAGCACCCCACAAGGTGGGACGAAGGCCGTTCACCGCCTCCGGTTTGCACCACAGCCTCTCCCCCTGTGGCCCAACCTGCCACTGAGATCCAACCCCCCTCTGAGGACACAGGCACGAGTGCCTACCGGCCTGCACCCACACACTCACCTCCGCTGTCCTCGGCCCCATCCAGCAATGTCTCTCAGCGCAGCGTCCAGACGTCGCTAGCACAACTGTTTGAGCGCAAGCGCAAGTACGACGCCACGCACCCGCACGCTCAAGCGTTAAACGTGCACATAGCCAAATTGATCAGCCTGGAGATGCTGCCGTATAGGCTTGTGGAAATGGAGGCTTTCAAAAGCATGATGGCGGCGGCGGCCCCGCGCTACTCGGTTCCCAGTCGCCACTACTTTTCCCGATGTGCCGTCCCAGCCCTGCACGACCACGTCTCCCGCAACATTGTACGTGCCCTCACCAACGCGGTTACTGCCAAGGTCCACTTAACAACGGACACGTGGACAAGCACAGGCGGGCAGTGCCACTATATCTCCCTGACGGCACATTGGGTGAATTTAGTGGAGGCTGGGACCGAGTCAGAGCCTGGGACCGCTCACGTCCTACCCACCCCCAGAATTGCAGGCCCCAGCTCGGTGGTGGTATCTGCGGCGGTGTATGCTTCCTCCACTAAACCACCCTCCTCCTCCTCCTCCAACGAAACCTCTGTCTCGCAATCTAGATGTGTCAGCAGCAGCACGTCGCCAGCAGTCGGTGTTGCGCGGGGTGGCAGCACAGCGGTGGGCAAGCGTCAGCAGGCCGTGCTGAAACTACTCAGCTTAGGAGAGAAGAGGCACACGGCCCACGAACTGCTGCAGGGTCTGACAGAGCAGATCGACCGCTGGCTTTCGCCGCTGAGCCTCCAACCGGGCATGGTCGTGTGTGACAACGGCCGTAACCTGGTGGAGGCTCTGCAGCTCGGCAGCCTCACGCACGTGCCATTCATGGCCCACGTCTTTAATTTGGTGGTTCAGCGCTTTCTGAAAAGCTACCCACACTTGTCATACCTGCTCGGAAAGGTGTGCCGGGTCAGCGCACATTTCCGCAACTCCAAGATGGACGCTGCCACCCTGCGGACCCTGCAACATCGGTTTAATCTGCCAGTGCACCGACTGCTGTGCGACGTGCCCACACGGTGGAACTCTACGCTCCACATGTTGGCCAGGCTCTATGAGCAGCGTAGAGCTATAGTGGAATACCAACTCCAACATGGGCGGCGCAGTGGGAGTCAGCTTCCTCAATTCTTTACAGAAGAGTGGGCCTGGTTGGCAGACATCTGCCAGGTCCTTGGAAACTTTGATGAGTCTACCCAGATGGTGAGCGGCGATGCTGCAATCATTAGCGTCACCATTCCTCTGCTGAAAATAGAATGTCAGGAGAAAAGAATCCGCGCTCAAAATGGAGTGAAAGCTGAGGACAGCTTCACCTGCAAAGAGTGGTTTGTTATAACACTTACTTGGAAGGAGGGGGGTATGATGCACAAATGCCCCCTCCTATGAGTGTCTTCCACAGAGTACAAAACTATGTTCCAGGGCACATAGTGAAAAATGGAATACTTTAATCAGGCAACGCGTTTCGGTGCGGTGTACAGCACCTTTCTCAAGCCATATAAACAAACAAGTATACATAATAAACAATGAGAACATACCCTTCACATGATAGTCAGTGCCATGTTCCCGGCGTCTGAGGGTAGGCGTATACTGATGACGTCAAAATCGTCATATAGCATGGGGGCGGTACTCCATGACATGTGTGAGATCTCCGTGCACTGTAATGACATATTAGGGCTTCCAAAAGGTGGGATGACCCTTATTACGTGGCCCTAGTAAATATACCATATAATAGTTAGCTCAATGCTGTACACCCCAAACGGTGCAAGCACTATCTGATCGCCGAGCGGAGGGGGTGGGGTCTTGTGACGCGTTCCGCGTCACTATATCATTTCATCATCCTCACTCTACAGTGCCGAAGGCAGGGGGCGTGATATCATGACGCTCAACGGCGTCACTATGTCACCTGATCGTGGGGTACGCCCCTCGGATGACATTAGACTAAATAGTTGTAATTGAAGGGCTGTATATTAGCGGAACGGATGTGTTTTAATGCGAATCGCATCCATAAACCACCTTGATGTACCTATAGTGGCTGGAAGATGATAATGTGGGGTTTTATAATATTGACTCACACAACGGGGGGGGGGGGGCGTGTTTAAAGAGCGTCCTCAAGACACGTGGTTGGTCAATCACGCCCTTAAGGTGATGTCAGGTCATGTGTTAAAAGCTCACAGACAGCTTCATGTTGCCATGGCACCCATCATGTGGTGCCGATCATGTGATCCTGTCAATCAAGAGGATACTAGCAGAGCGGTTTGATTTATGTATTACTAATTCCAGCTACGGATAAAACTCTAGTATAATAACTGTTTGTAGGTAATTATTATATATATGTATAAAACCCGAATAATATATAAATAATGTTGTATTGTTAAAAAGTATAAAGGTGATTAATCTATAACCAATGTTCTCCTAAATAACAACAAACTTTCTAGATCCATTATAATAGATCCCCTCACAATATCATCTATGCACAAGATACAATGTATAATAGAACATATCTCTCTAAAATAAGTACAATAAAATGCATTCATCTAGAAACACATATGATAAAACCTATATAGAAGGCCTCTGGTACTGGTCAAATCTTCTCTAAAACTTCGTTGAGGCCATTAGTCGTTAGTGTTTTTAATTTAATTCCAGTACATTTCCCTGGCTTTCAGAAGTGAAGCTGAGCCTATTGTTATCTTCTCCACTGGTGTGACCCTGAGACCCGAAGGGTCCTTATTGTGTTTTTTCAGAAAGTGTCTTGATACGCCATGTTTCAAGAAGCCCTTTAGAATATTACAACGATGCTTATTGAGCCGGATGCGTAGGGGGTTTATAGTGCGGCCTATATATCTGAGGCCACAGGGGCATCCAAGGAGGTATATAATATAAGAACTGCCACAATTCAAGAAGGAACTAATCTTATATGCGGGTTTGTCCGGGTTGATCCCGATTTCTTTTCTCGCATGTACGATGGACTGACAGCACTTACATCGAGAGTGACCACACTTGTATGATCCTTTTACAGTACTTATGTTCAAAAATGTAGATTTTTCAATATTTATTCCTTTCTTTCTGTACGGGCAGGAGGGGGCTACCATATTTTTTATAGTTCTATTTCTCCGGAAGGTAATGCAGGGATTAGTGGGTAAGATCTTCTGTAGGAAAGGATCTTCTTTTAAGAGATTCCAGTGTTTCTATAGAATTTTACGTATATGATCATGTTGATTATTGTACTTAGTAATGAATCTCATAGTTTGTTTGCCCTTCTCATCTGCATCACCCTCACTGCCCTTCTTCTCTTTTACCGTTTTTGTTGGTATACTATGTACAAGGGCTTTCTCGTATGCTGCTTCAACGAGACTCATTGGGTACCCTTTCTCCATAAAACGATTCTTCAGGGTTACTGCTTGTCTTGCGAACTCTTCTGTTTTGGTACAGTTCCTCTTGACTCTTAAGAACTGCCCAAAAGGGATGTTATTTTTCCAGGTTTTAGCATGACAGCTCTTATAATCTAAATAGCTGTTCATATCTGTTTTCTTAAAATGCGTAATCGTCTGGATTTGGTTGTCATTGATAGAGATGTCAATATCAAGGAAAGTCGCAGAGGCTTCACTATAATTAGCCGTAAACTGCAGACCGCATTCATTGTTGTTAAGTTGGGAAATAAAATGTGTCAGATCTAGCTCATTACCTTTCCATATAAGGATGATGTGATCTATAAAGCGCTGATAAAAGACAATGTTTTGTTTGTCTATATTTTCTTCGAAGGCCCCCATAAACAGATTTGCGTAAGCCGGTGCGAATTTGGTGCCCATAGCGGTCCCCCTCTCTTGGATATAGAATTGTTTATTGAACGTAAAGTAATTGTGATCCAAGATAAACCTAATGCCCTCCAGAATAAAATCCTTCTGTCTGGTGGGCATTAAATTTTCCTTTGCAAGGAATGAGCCCACAGCTATCAAACCTGCATCATGTGGGATATTCGAATACAGTGATGTAACATCTAAGGTGCAGAGGATATATCCTGATTCCCACAAAACATCTTTACGTTTCTGTAGGAAATCCCCCGTGTCTTTCAAATATGCTGGTAAAGTTATCACTATTTTCTGTAATATATGGTCAATATATTCAGATAAATTACAAGTGAGGGACCCTATCCCTGATATTATGGGTCTTCCAGGTGGCCTTTTTTTGTCCTTATGCACTTTTGGTAAAAAATAAAAATAAGGGGGGGCGTGGCCTGGATGCGAGTAGAGCTGGAAGCATAAGCCCGCGCTCCGCTCATTACCGGCCTTTTAAGCTACTTTAAAAGCTTTTCCAGCGGACCAAACTCACCTGAACTGTACCGGAGGCTTCCCTGGACATCATGCCGAAGAGGAAATCTGCTAAAGTCCCGGTACAGCGGGTCTCGGACTTCTTCTCCTCTCGTAGCGTGGGACGGACTGAGCCGGCAGTGCAGGGGAGTCCCCCGATGTCCACTAGCTCCGCTGCTGCCGCCGGAGCTGAAGAAGCTACTGCTGGCTCTCCCGACAGGAGAAACGAAGCGGTGACCGGCCCAGAGAGGATGCCCAAAGATCGGCAAAAGACTCCATCTCAGCGCAGGGTGAGTGAGCATAGTGATAGCTCCGCCATTAACGATCCTGATGCAAACAAAATGGCGTCGCAGCACACACACTCCCCACACAATATGTCATCTCCTAAGTCTGTCACACCATCAAACAGTCCTGAAAAACAGAGGCCCCGCATGTCCTCAACTAGTGACACTCTCAACCAACCTCTACAAATAGAAGATGACCCTATAATTGATCTCCCTTCCTCAAATCTCCCCGCATCGGAAGATTTTATAAAAAGTATGATCCTGGCCTTGCGCGGCTCGCTACAGAGAGATATTAAATCTTTGTCCAATACATTCAATGTATCTGTGCGAGAGCTGGAGCAGCGCACGGACCAGGTTGAAAATAAAGTAGGAGAAATAGCGTCATCCCACAATAGCCTCATTGACGCACATTATTCGCTGGAAGAGGAAGGTGGAGTTCCTTAAAATTAAAGTGACAGATTTGGAAGATAGAAGTAGAAGAAATAATGTGAAATTTAGAGGTATTCCCGAAAGTATACTACAAGGCGACCTCGGAAAATACCTCATTAAATTAATAAAACATCTTCTTCCGGACGCCACTGACAACGACTGTACCATAGACAGAGCCCACAGGCTAGCTAAACCAAACTTCCTCCCAGAAACTACTCCCAGAGATGTAATTGCTAGAATTCATTTTTTTCATACAAAAGAAGCACTTATGTCGGCCGCCAGAGCCTCAGGCTCTCTAAAACCGCCGTACAGCAATATCCATCTCTATACGGACCTATCCCAGTCCACAATTCAGGCTAGAAAAGCTTTCTCCCAGATAACCCTTGCTCTTCGGAATGCTAAGATACCATACAAATGGGGCTTCCCTGTCAAACTGATAGTTCGCAGAGACAATACGACTCGAATCATATCCTCTCCAGAGGAGGGAAGAAAATCCCTATCCAACTGGAATATCCCTTTGCCGGACATCCCACAAAGGGCGAAGCCACAGAGACCGCAAGGAGCTCATGGTAGGCGTACTTTACCATCTACACCTCCGTGAGAAATTTACAATACGCTTACTTTAACCTCATTTTACCCGCTGGAATACTAATACCAGATTTACATGAAAAAAAAAAAAGGCTGTTACTGATGTGCCGAACTTTTCCCCCAAATGAGCCAGGTTTTAATACCTGTCACACTGTTATGTTTACTTTGTTTTTGTTGGCGGATCTTCAATTACATGGCCGAGGAGTTTTCCCCTCGATCCTCTCCTTATAGGCAAAACTCCCCTACCTTCAGGAACAACACCTACAACCCTCTGCCTATGCACAAGAAAAGACCCGCCTGCAATGTTGTCTTCGAGCCTTCAACCAAGGAACAACTTTCGCGAACCCAGCCTCCCAAGATGGACAACCTCCTCTACAGGTTCGGTGGTCGCAGATCGTTATCTATATACTACAGAAGACACCGTTCGTTTGTTGTAAGTTTACAACCTGTTCTATCTATTGTTATTTATGCTGCCAAGGTAATCCCACATACATTGCATATATTTGCCACGCAAAATGTCGATGAATGTTTGCTCACTTAATGCTAAGGGTCTGAACTCCCCTTTTAAAAGGGCAATGGTTTGGAGGGACGCTAGGTCGGCAAACATTGATCTATTGTGCCTGCAAGAGACACATCTCACACATCTCTCTTCTGCTAGGTTCTCAAACAAGCTCTACCCAAATATTTTTTTTGCAAATGCTCCCAAAAAACATTCAGGCGTGCTGATAGCATTTAAAGAAACATTAAATTTCTCCCTTAAAGAACAAGTAGTGGACACTAAAGGTAGATATCTTATTTTAGTAGGTAAATTAAATGAAACACCAATTACAATAGTAAATATCTATGCGCCCAACAGGGCACAAATATCTTTTCTAAATAAACTGATCAAAAAAATCAAAAAGATCCACGAAGGGAAATTAATCCTCTGTGGAGACTTTAACATTATCCCAAATAAAGACTTTGACTCTACAGCCAAAACAAGGACTGCTCCCACGCTCCAATCTTGGCTTCACAGGGAAGGGCTATATGACTCCTTTAGATGCTTGAACGCCTCCTCAAGAGAGTATACTTATTACTCCCCAAGACATAAGACCTTTTCGCGAATAGATCTTCTACTGGTGGATACATGGACTCTTACTTCTGTTACTAACTCATCAATAGGAACCACCACATGGTCCGACCATTCCCCTATCTATTTAAAAATAAATGTTAGCGCTCCTTTCAACCCAGCCAGGATTTGGAGAAATGACACAAATCTATTCAACTCACACACCAACCAAACACTTATCAAAGACGCATTAAAAGAATATTTTACCATCAATTCCACCCCTGATATCAGTAAATTCACTTTGTGGAACGCCCATAAGGCAGTGATTCGAGGAATTTTAATAAAACTCAAAATTCAAGACCGAAAAAACAAACAAACAAAAATAGACTCTCTGCTAGAAAACCTAAAGAAATTAGAGAAGGCCCAACAGGAGTCTCCGCAGACGAGATATCATTTAGAACTAACAGCGACGAGAAATGAACTAAGAAAAATCCTCCTAACCAAATACGCCAACAACCTCACCTTCTTGAAGGCAAACTTCTATTCTCATATCGATAAATCATCCAAATTAATGGCCAAACTAGCCAAGAAGAAACAAGTCAAAGCAAATATTCCATTCTTAGACTCTCCCACAGACCCTAACATAAAAATTACTCATCCCCAACAAATTGCAGATCAGTTTAAAACCTTCTATGCGAAATTATACAATTTAGCGAACGACCCAAACACCATTCAGCCCACCCCAGAGCTGATAGAGACATTTCTAAAAAATATATCTCTCCCTTCCTTGGAACTAATAAACGAACCACTGAATAAACCAATAACTACCCCAGAAATAATTAGAGCCATCAACGGACTAAAAAATTACAAATCCCCTGGCCCAGATGGGCTATCCAACGAATATTATAAAAAGTTCTCTCTCTCCCTAGCACCATATCTAACAGCCATTTTCAATGACTCAATGAACCAGGGTAGGATGGCAGAGGAGATGTTACAAGCCACAATTGTTACTATTCCCAAGCCGGGGAAGTCCACTTCATCCCCATTAAATTATAGGCCCATATCTCTTCTGAATTCTGATGTCAAGATTTATTCCAAAATTTTAGCTACTAGACTACTGGAGCTCCTTCCCGCAGTCATCAATGATGATCAGGTGGGCTTCACAAAGGGCAGAAATGCGGTGGATGGTGCGAGAAGAACTCAAAATCTAGTGGAACTATCAAACTCGAATCGGACGCCTTCTCTCCTCCTTTCCCTGGATGCGGAGAAGGCGTTCGATAGAGTCCATTGGGGGTTTGCTTTCGCCGTCCTTCGCAAGTTCGGGGTGGGTGAAATTTTTCTTCGCGCGGTACAGGCCCTATACACGCGGCCCTCTGCGAGGGTCCTTGTGGATGGGGCTCTCTCCATGCTGTTCTTGATCACGAATGGTACTCATCAGGGTTGTCCCCTTTCCCCCCTGATATTTACCATGATCATTGAACCACTGGCCGAAATGATCCGAACCTCATTGACAATCAGGGGGATACCAGTCGGCATGAGGCAGTACAAAATTGGCCTCTTTGCAGACGACATACTTATCACCCTGACTGACCCCCTAAATTCTCTTAGAGAGGTCAACAAATGTATTGCTAGCTTCAGCCAAGCTTCCTATTATAAACTTAATGTAAGCAAGTCCCAAATTATGGGCTTTAATATAGATAAAAAACTAAAAGAAAATATACAAAAAGAATTCCCATTTCAATGGAAGTCCACAATCCCCTATCTAGGAATTAAACTTTGCAACACTATGTCGGAGGTCATACCACAAAATGCTGGTCCACTTTTTGCCCTACTCAGGGAGGAGCTGGGGGAGTTGAGCAGAAGAGAGATCTCGTGGTTTGGCAGAGTGGCTTTATATAAAATGCTCATTTTGCCGAAGATCTTGTACCTATTTCGCACAATATCCTACCCAATTCCCCAGAATATTATAGCAAACTTTCAGCGACAGATGCTGGACTTTATCTGGAGTTACAAAAGACCCAGATTGGCCGCTTCCATCCTATATCAACATAGAAGACAGGGAGGTCTGGGTGTGCCTAACCTCCAGGCTTACTACAATGCAACTATCCTAAGCCAATCAGCCATCTGGTTTAAAAGCTCGCAAATCCCATCATGGGGCCACATGGAAAAGCATAGAAATCAAAACCAACCTCTAAGTCTACTCATCAAAGCCTCAGTTATGGGCATTCTCAACACAGAAGGGCCTCCCTTCCTTCCTTTAACAAATTTTTCACCCTTGATGCTAACTACATTACACTGTTGGAATCTCTTAGCGTACAAATTTGAACAGTCTGCCAGAGCTCCCCCGGCTAACTTCCCTCTGGAAATTTTAAAATATTTTATCCACGACCTAAATCTGAGAGAGTGGAACAGATGTGGGATTACTCTTTTATCTGATCTCCTAGAGGAGAAAACACCTCGACTTTTCTCGAGTATTCAATCCAAGTTTAACCTGCCAGATAAGGAAGCCTTTTCCTACTTAAGAATCCTGTCGATCATCAACAGCCTACGTCCAGAAACATACTCTCTCCCAAACGATCTAGAGATTCTGTTTCATAAATGCATCAAATTCCATGACAAGAATATTTTACGACATCATAGCAGGAAATATGAACAATTCTAAAAAAGTTCATCTACTAAATTGGGAGCGAGACTTCGGAAAAAAATTTGAAATCACGTACTGGCTGAAAGCCTTTGAAAGAGCAAACAAATCAACGATCTCAGCCGGTCTACTCCAGTCACACTATAAAGTGTTGTCAAGATGGTATTTCACCCCCGTCAAGCTAGCCAAATGTTTCCCAGCCATGAGCAAAGAGTGTTGGAGAAATTGCGGAGCAGAAGGCTTCTTATACCACATATTCTGGGGCTGCCCTTTGATCCAAAACTATTGGCGAGAAGTTTTTGACACCATTCGATTGGTCACTGGAGTTAGACCTACCAAATCACCACAACTAGCCCTTCTCCTTCTAGAATGTGACTCACTCCCAACGGATGTGAGAATCTGGACATGCCACTTTCTTTTAACAGCTAAGAGCCTCATTGCATGAAGATGGAAAACGACCTTTCCATCAACTCTGAAAGAATTACTAGATACCGTATCCGACCACCATTGCTTCGAGAAAATTTATGCTAAAAACAACAATTCTCTACCCAAATTCAACCGCATATGGGAACCTTGGCAGCAATTCAAGTTAAAACGTTAGTTATAGTTTTAATTTTACTTTACATACGGACTCAAGGAAATAACCTATTTACATTTAATAGTTGCGGCAAGAAATGGTAACTTTGATAATATTGCAATCTGCCAACTGACTCTCGTTGCTGCTATTGTCTAATGCATGCAATGCTTTACATATAGATCTGTCATTCTGTATATCACAAATTATTCTTTCACGTATGTATACTTTATAGAAAATGTTTAATAAAAAATATTTGGAAAAAAAATAAAATAAAAATAAGGCACTTCTGGTTGTCTGGTTGATAAAAAATTCTTTTCATCTTTAGTCAGGCATTTTCTTTCTTAAGCGTCCTCCACTAGATTTTTTAACTCTGTTATGAATTTCTGTGTCGAGTCCTCATCGAGTTTTCGGTAGTATCTCCCATCACTCAGGATACGTTTAGCCTCCATGTCATAGTAGTCACGATCCATTATAACAATGGAACCCCCTTTATCCGCACCTTTAATTACAATCTCATTATTACTAGCCAAATTATTTATGGACTCTACAAATTTTCTATCACCCCGTTGAACTGATTTTTTTGATTCACAAATATCGGTGAGGTCCCCCAGAACTTTATAATAATAGGTATCTATAAAGTTACCCTTACTCGCTGTCGGATAGAAGTTATTTCTGGGTTTAAAGTTAGTTTGAATTAGATCTGTAGGGTCATCCACATTTCTTGGCAGATTAGTGATAATCTCTGTGTTATTACATTTCTTGATTTCAAAGTGACGGGCTACAGTGAGCTTTCTTATAAATTGATTCAGGTCAACATACAGTTCGAATAATTTCGCATTGGTCATGGGGCTAAACGAAAGACCCTTGGCCAGGGTTTCCAGTTCTCTTCTAGTTAACAAATATTTAGAAATGTTAAAGATTCCATGGCGTTCTTCTTCTTCTGTGGTTATTTTTTGGTCGGGATGTTTCCTTTCTGTTTTTTGGCGCTGGTTTTTGCCTCTGCTATGCCTCTTGAGAAGTTCCCTGCAAAGCATAAAGGCAGACGCTTTGTGCTTGGAAACGGAGGCGGGGAAGACAGTATGTCGCTGGATAGTCAGAGCAACCTCATGTCTATATCTCAGCACGTTGAGGAGGAGGGGGAGGAGCATGAGGAGGAGGGGGAAGAGACAGCTTGGCCCACTGCTGAGGGTACCCATGCTGCTTGCCTGTCATCCTTTCAGCGTGTATGGCCGGAGGAGGAGGAGGAGGATCCTGAAAGTGATCTTCCTAGTGAGGACAGCCATGTGTTGCGTACAGGTACCCTGGCACACATGGCTGACTTCATGTTAGGATGCCTTTCTCGAGACCCTTGCGTTACATGCATTCTGGCCACTACGGATTACTGGGTGTACACACTGCTCGACCCACGGTATAACAAGAACCTTTCCACTCTCATACCCGAAGAGGAAAGGGGTTCGAGAGTGATGCTATACCACAGGACCCTGGCGGACAAACTGATGGTAACATTCCCATCCGACAGCACTAGTGGCAGAAGGTGCAATTCCGAGGGCCAGGTAGCAGGGGAGGCGCAGAGATCAGGCAGCATGTACAGCGCAGGCAGGGGAACATTCTCCAAGGCCTTTGCCAGCTTTATGGCTCCCCAGCAAGACTGTGTCACCGCTCCCCAGTCAAGGCTGAGTTGGCGGGAGCACTGTAAAAGGATGGTGAGGGAGTACGTAGCCGATCGCACGACCGTCCTCCGTGACGCCTCTGCCCCCTACAACTACTGGGTGTCGAAGCTGGACACGTGGCCTGAACTCGCGCTGTATGCCCTGGAGGTGCTTGCTTGTCCTGCGGCTAGCGTCTTGTCAGAGAGGGTGTTTAGTGCGGCTGGGGGAATCATCACAGATAAGCGTACCCGCCTGTCAACCGACAGTGCCGACAGGCTTACAGTCATCAAGATGAACAAAGCCTGGATTTCCCCAGACTTCTCTTCTCCACCAGCGGACAGCAGCGATACCTAAACAATACGTAGGCTGCACCCGCGGATGGAAGCATCGTTCTCTATCCCCATCAACAACGGGGACCTTTTTGCTTCATCAATCTGTGTATAATATTCATCCTCCTCCTCCTGCTCCTCCTCCCGAAACCTCACGTAATCACGCCGAACGGGCAATTTTTCTTAGGCCCACAAGGCTCAGTCATATAATTTTTCTAAACAATTTTTATACGTTTCAATGCTCATTAAAGCGTTGAAACTTTCACCTGAACCAATTTTTATTTTAACTGGGCTGCCTCCAGGCCTAGTTACCAATTAAGCCACATTAACCAAAGCGATTAATGGGTTTCACCTGCCCTCTTGGTTGGGCATGGGCAATTTTTCTGACGTACATTAGTACTGTTGGTACACCAATTTTTGTGGGCCCTCGCCTACAGTGTAATCCAATAAATTTTTTGCCCACCTGCATTAAAGCTGACGTTACATCAGCTGTGCTGGGCACTGCAATGGGATATATTTATGTACCGCCGGTGGGTTCCAGGGAGCCACCCATGCTGTGGGTCCACAGGGAGTTGTAACTGCATGTGTCCACTTCTAAAGAACCCCAGTCTGACTGGGGCATGCAGTGTGGGCCGAAGCCCACCTGCATTAAACATGACATTACCTCAGCTGTGATGGGCACTGCAATGGGATACATTTATGTACAGCCGGTGGGTTCCAGGGAGCCACCCATGCTGTGGGTGCACACGGAATTCCCATTGCGGAGTTGTACCTGCCTGTGACTATTTATAAAAAACCGCGGTCTGACTGGGGCATGCAGACACCTTGACAGAATGAATAGTGTGTGGCACATAGGTTCCCCATTGCTATGCCCACGTGTGCAGCTCCTGATGGCGGTGGCACAGGATTATATTTCTCATTGCTTCTGTACAGCATTGTGGGCTATCGCCCCGCCCCTTTTAAAGAGGGTCGCTGCCTAACCGTGCCAACCCTCTGCAGTGTGTGCCTGCGGTTCCTCCTCATGGCAGACGCACTTATAAATAGACATGAGGGTGGTGTGGCATGAGTGCAGCTGAAGGCTGCGCAGGGACACTTTGGTGTGTGCTGTGGACACTGGGTCGTGCAGGGGTAGGTTGGGCAGCATGTAACCCAGGAGAAGTGGCAGCGGAGTGTCATGCAGGCAGTGATTGTGCTTTGTTGGAGGTAGTGTGGTGCTTAGCTAAGGTATGCCTTGCTAATGGAGGCTTTTCAGAAGTAAAAGTTGTTGGGGGGGGGGGGCACTCTTGCCGCTATTGTGGCTTAATAGTGGTGAGAAGGTACAGGTCCATAAAATGGAAGAATCTGTCTCAAAATGGCCGCTAGATACAAAATGGAGCATTACAAGATGTAAATAAGCTTGTGTGTAGTGAAACAATAATTCAAGCAGAAATAACTTTACAGCAGGGTATTCGGTGCAATGTCTAATGATTTGTTTTTATTCTTCCGAGAGCCAAGCCTGAAAAAAATCGTTATCAGAAGAAACCCTCCCACGCCCTGAGCTCTGGGAAAAGAATGAATCGTGCTAATAAGATGCTGCGACCATCCAAACTCACAAGGGAGGAATAATCATTTGAAGGACATTTCACATATTTATTCTCACTGCGCTGATTGTTGAACAAAGCACAATTCTTGATGTTTTTCTAACCCAATGAGATTAAAGCCGTGACTAATGACGTATTCCTTTCCTGTATTGAGAAACGCTATGAAAAGTTAATAAAGATTCAGTGTACGCGCCTTAAGCAGAGTGGGCTATATACTTGCCGCGGCTCATCCCTACGTATCTGTGGGATCTGAAAACTATAAATCATATAGTTTTTGGCCTCCCTGATGCATCCAGGTACGAACTAATTTGGAACCCAAGGCTTGAAAGGTTAATGTGACCGGTCATGTGTAACGGTCCTTAACAGTGGGACCTGGGAACTTGAGATGCAACCCAACATGTAGCCCCTCGCCTGCCCTATCCGTTGCTGTGTCGTTCCCATCACTTTCTTGAATTGCCCAGATTTTCACAAATGAAAACCTTAGCGAGCATCGGCGATATACAAAAATATATTTTTGCCCATTGACTTCATTGGGGTTCGTTACTCGAAACGAACCCTCGAGCATCGCGATAATTTCGTCCCGAGTAACGAGCACCCGAGCATTTTGGTGCTCGCTCATCTCTACCTGTAACATTAACGTGGCAGCAGTATTGGCAGACCCCAGTAACATCCTTGTGGCAGCAGTATAGGCAGACCCCTGGAACTTTCTTGTAGCAGAAGTATAGGCAGGCATACCCCAGTAAAATTTCTGTAGTAATAGTATAGGCCAACCTCTGAAACATTGGAATACTATGAGCGCAGGCAAAGGCCGGAAAAATTAGTTGGATAAGAGTGTAGGCATGGGCCCCAAAAATTAGTGTACCAAGAGTACAAGTGTACCTCTGAAAAATGTATCAACCGAGAGGGCAGGGGAAACCCATAAATATTTTTTTAAAGATACGGCTCACTGTGTCTTAATTTGTAACAGAGGCTATAGGCAGCCCTGTTGAAAAAATTGGTTCATCTTAAAGTAGCAATGCTTTTGAAACTTAGAAAAATTGTAAAAACATTGGTAGAGTGTTCCCCTGCCTGCGCTGAACATGCTGCCTGATCTCCGCGCCTCCCCTGCTACTTGGCCCTCAGAACTACGCCTTCTGCCGCTAGCACTGTCAGATGGGAATGTTACCATCAGTTTTTTCACCAGGGCCCTGTGGTATTGCATCACTCTCGAACCCCTTTCCTCTTCGGGAATGAGAGTGGAAAGGTTCTCCTTATAACGTGGGTCGGCTGAATGCTTCAGCTAGGAATAATGGAATAGGACCCCGGTTCTATTTAGTTGGTTTTTGGAACTGGGGCCCTGATTAAGAGGAACTCCGGGGGCATTCGTATTGTGCCGCTAGAGGTGAAATTCTTGGACCGGCGCAAGACGGACCAAAGCGAAAGCATTTGCCAAGAATGTTTTCATTGTTGGAGGAGAAGGAGGGGGAGGGTTTAGAGGAGGTGGCATAGACAGCCACAGATACCAGAACCGAGGAAGGACCCGCTATTCTGGGGGTGGGTAGGACGTGAGCGGTTCCAGGCTGTGACCCAGTCCCAGTCTCCACCAAATTCACCCAATGTGCAGTCAGGGAGATATAGTGGCCCTGCCCGCCAGTACTTGTCCACGTGTCCGTGGTTGAGTGGACCTTCCCAGTAACCGCGTTGGTGAGGGCACGATTGATGTTGCGGGAGACGTGCTGGTGTAGAGCTGCGACGGCACACCGGCAAAAATAGTGGCGACTGGCGACCGAGTAGCGCAGGACCGCCGCCGCCATCATGTTTTTGAAAGCCTCCGTTTCCACAAGCCTGTACGGCAGCATCTTCAGTCTGATCAACTTGGCAATGTGCACGTTTAATGCTTGAGTGTGCGGGTCCGTGGCGGCATATTTGCGCTCCAACACTTGCGCTAGCGACAGCTGGACGCTGCACTGAAAGACATTGCTGGATGGGGCCGAGGACAGCGGAGGTGAGGGTGTGGGTACAGGCTGGGAGGTGGGCACTATTACTACGGAGGCCACTGTAGGGGTCACTATTACTACTGAGGTCACTGTGGGGGACACTGTTACTACTGGGAACACGGTGAGGGGCACTATTAATACTGAGGCCACTGTGGGGGTCATTGTTACTACTGGGGCCACTGTGGGGGTCAGTGTTACTACTGTGGCCACTGTGGGGGTCACTTACTACTGGGACCACTGTGGGTGGCACTAATACTACTTGGGCCACTGTGGGGAGAACTAATACTACTGAGACAACTGTGGGGGATACTATTACTACTGAGGCCACAGTGGGAGGGCACTATTACTACAAAGACTACTGTGGAGGTCACTATTACTACTCGGGCTACTGTGGGGGTCACTATTACTCCTGGGGCCACTGTGGGGGACACTGTTACTACTGAGAACACTGTGGATGCCACTATTACTACTGAGGCCACTGTGGAGCTCACTATTACTACTGAGGCCACTGTGGGGGTCACTATTGCTATTGGGGCCACTGTGGGGGACATTATTACTACTCGGGCCACTGTGGGGGTCACTATTACTACTGCGGCCACTGTGGGGGACATTATTACTACTGAAACCACTGTGGGTGTCACTATTACTACTGAGGCCGCTGTGGGGGGAGGAGAACATGGTGAGGGGCACTAATACTACTGAGACCACTGTGGGGGGTGCTAATACTACTGAGACTACTGTGGGGGCACTATTACTACTGAGGCCACTGTGGGGGTCACTATTACTTCTGGAGCCACTGTGGGGGGGCACTAATACTACTGAGATCACTGTGGGGGGCACTAATACTACTGAGACGACTGTGGGGGTCTAGATTACTACTGAGGCCACTGTGGGGGTCACTATTGCTATTGGGGCCACTGTGGGGGACATTATTACTACTCGGGCCACTGTGGGGGTCACTATTACTACTGCGGCCACTGTGGGGGACATTATTACTACTGAAACCACTGTGGGTGTCACTATTACTACTGAGGCCGCAGTGGGGGGAGGAGAACATGGTGAGGGGCACTAATACTACTGAGACCACTGTGGGGGGTGCTAATACTACTGAGATCACTGTGGGGGGCACTAATACTACTGAGACGACTGTGGGGGTCTAGATTACTACTGAGGCCACTGTGGGGGTCACTATTGCTATTGGGGCCACTGTGGGGGACATTATTACTACTCGGGCCACTGTGGGGGTCACTATTACTATTGCGGCCACTGTGGGGGACATTATTACTACTGAAACCACTGTGGGTGTCACTATTACTACTGAGGCCGCTGTGGGGGGAGGAGAACATGGTGAGGGGCACTAATACTACTGAGACCACTGTGGGGGGTGCTAATACTACTGAGACTACTGTGGGGGCACTATTACTACTGAGGCCACTGTGGGGGGTCACTATTACTTCTGGAGCCACTGTGGGGGGGGGGGGGGGTACTTCTACTACTGAGACCACAGTGGGGAGCACTAATACTACTGACTCAGCTGTGGGGGTTGCTATTACTATTGGGGCACTATGGGGGAGACTATTATTACTGGGGCCACTGTGGGGGACACTATTATTACTGAGACTACTGTGGGGGTAACGATTACTACTGGACCATTGTGGGGGGCACTATTAATACTGAGACCACAGTGGGGGGCACTAATATTACTGGCACAACTGTGGGGTCATTATTACTATCGGGGCACTATGGGGGACACTATTATTACTGAGACCATTGTAGGGGACACTATTACTACTTGGGCCACTGTGGGGGGAACTAATACTACTGAGACAACTGGGGGGTTAACTATTACTACTGAGGCTACTGTGGGTGTCATTGTTACTACTGGGACCACGGTGGGGGCACTATTACTACAGAGACTACTGTAGGAATCACTACTACTACTTGGGCCACTATCACTACTAGGGCCACTGTGGGGGTTTGGGGTCACTATTACTATTGTGACTACTGTGGGGGTCACTGTTACTACTGAGACCACTATGGGGGGGGCACTATTACTACAGATACTACTGTGGGGGTCACTATTACTACTAAGACCACTGTGGGGGTCACTATTACTACTGGGGCCACTGTGGGGGCCACTATTACTACTGGGGACACAATTACTATTGAGACCACTGTGGGGCTCACTATTACTGCTGTGGCCACTGTGGGGGTCACTATTACTACAGAGACTACTGTGGGGGTAACTGTTACCACTGAGACCACTGTGGGAGGGCACTATAACTACAGAGACCACTGTGGAGATCACTATTACTACTCGGGCTACTGTGGGGGGTCACTATTACTCCTGGGGCCACTGTGGGGGACACTATTACTACTGAGGCCGCTGTGGGTGTCACTATTACTACTTGGTCCTGTGGGGGGGGGGCACTTTTACTACTGAGGGCACTGTGGGGGCACTATTTCTACTGAGACCACTGTCAGGGGCACTATCACTAGGGAGGCCACTGTAAGGGTCACTATTACTTTTGAGGTCACTGTGGGGGTCACTATTACTACTGGGGCCACGATGAGGGCCACTATTAATACTGAGGCCACTGTGGGGGTCTTTGTTACTACTGGGGCCACTGTGGGGATCAGTATTACTACTGGGGCCACTGTGTGGGTCAGTATTACTACTGTCGCCACTGTGGGTGGTACTAATACTACTGAGACCACTGTGGGGGTGCTAGTACTACTGAGACTACTGTGGGGGTCACTATTACTACTGAGGTCACTGTGGGGGTCACTATTACTACTGGAGCCACTGTGTGGGGGGGGGGGGGCACTAATACTACTGAGACCACTGTGGGGGGCACGAATGCTACTGACTCAACTGTGGGGGGTCACTATTACTATTGGGGCACTATGGGGGACACTATTATTACTGAGACCATTGTGGGGGACACTATTACTACTTGGGCGACTGTGGGGGGAACTAATACTACTGAGACAACTGGGGAGTACACTATTACTACTGAGGCCACTGTGGGTGTCACTATTACAACTGAGGCCACCGTGGGAGGGCACTATTACTACAAAGACTACTGTGGAGGTCACTATTACTACCCGGGCCACTGTGGGGGTCACTATTACTCCTTGAGCCTCTGTGGGGCACAATATTACTACTGAGAACACTGTGGATGTCACTATTACTACTGAGGCCACTGTGGGTGTCACGAATACTACTGAGGCCACTGTAGGGGTCACTATTACTATTCGGTCTTGTGGGGGGGGGGCGCACTATTGCTACTGAGGCCACTGTGGGGGCACTATTACTACTAAGACCACTGTCAGGGGCACTATCACTACTGGAGCCACTGTGGGGGACACTTACTACTAGGGGCACTGTGGGTGGCACTAATGCTACTGTGACTACTGTGGGGGGCACTATTACTACTGAAGCCACTGTGGGGGTCACTATTACTACTGGCGCCACTGTGGGGGGCACTAAAACTACTGAGACCACTGTGGGGGGCACTAATAATACTGAGACTACTGTGGGGGTCACAATTACTACTGGCCACTGTGGGGGGGACTATTACTACTGAGACTACTGTGGGGGGCACTAATACTACTGACACAGCTGTGGGGGTCGCTATTACTATTGGGGCACTATTACTACTGAGGCCACTGTGGGGGTCAGTATTACTACTGTGGCCACTGTGGGGGTCACTATTACTACTGGGACCACTGTGGGGGCCACTATTACTACTGGGGCCACTATTACTATTTAGACAACTGTGGGGGTCACTATTACTGCTGTGGCCACTGTGGGGGTCACTATCACGTCTGGGTCCTTTGGTGGGGAACTATTACTACTGAGGCCACTGTGGGTGGCACTATTACTACTGAGACCACTGTCAGGGGCACTATCACTACAGAGGCCATTGTGGGGGTCACTATTACTACTGAGGTCACTGTGCGGGTCACTATTACTACTGGGAACACAATGAGGGGCACTATCACTACGGAGGCCACTGTGGAGGTCATTGTTACTACTGGGGTCACGGTGCGGGTCACTATTATCACTGGGGCCACTCATACTACTGAGACATCTATGGGGGTCAGTATTACTACTGAGACCACTGTGGGGGTCACTATTACTACTGTGGCCACTGTGAGGGACACTTACCACTGACACAACTGTGGGGGTCACTATTACTATTAGGGCACTATGGGGGACAATATTTTTAATGGAGCGAATGTGGTGGACACTATTACTCCTGAGACCATTGTGTTGGCACTATTACTACTAGGGCCACTGTGGGGGTAACTAATACTACTGAGAACACTGTGAGAGGCACTAATACTAATGAGACAACTGTGGCAGTCACTATTACTACTAAGGTCACTGTGGGTGTCATTGTCACCACTGGGGCCACGGTGGGGGGTACTATTACTACGGAGACTACTGTGGGGATCACTATTACTACTGGGGCCACTGTGAGGGGGGGCACTATTACTACAGAGACTACTGTGGGGGTCACTATTACTACGGGGGTCACCGTGGGGTACACTATTACAACCGAGACCACTGTGAGGGGCAGTAATACTACTGTGACAACTGTGGGGGTCACTATTACTATTGGGGCAACTGTGGGGGTCACTATTACTACTGGGGTCACTGTGAGGGACACTTACCACTGACATAACTGTGGGGGTCACTATTACTATTAGGGCACTATGGGGGACAATATTTTTAATGGAGCGAATGTGTTGGCAGTATTACTACTGGGGCCACCGTGGGGGTAACTAATACTACTGAGAACACTGTGAGAGGCACTAATACTAATGAGACAACTGTGGTGGTCACTATTACTACTGGGGCCACTGTGGGGTCACTATTACTACTGGGGTCACTGTGGGGGCCACTATTACTACTAGGGCCACTCATATGACTGAGACAACTATGGGGGTCAGTATTACTACTGAGACCACTGTGGGGGTCACTATTACACTGTTTCCCCGAAAATAAGACGCGTCTTATATTACTTTTTGCTCCCAAATATGCGCTATGTCTTATTTTCAGGGGGTGTCTTATTTCGCTGCGGCAAATCCGTCTGTGGCCGCTAATCCCTCAATTGGCCAGCTTTGTGGATGAAATTTCTCAGAAATCTCGTCCACATGGGACAGCAAATCTGTCACGGCAAAGCTGGGAGAAGCCGGTGTTGTGGTGCGGATTCACCGGTCACAGAAACGGAAAAGCGTGCGGCCAGGTCACTTCAAAACAAGCGGCTGAGTGCCGTGGGTTTTTAAGCAGCGCTTTCCCGGCGGAAATCTCGCTGTTTATCGCTGTGGCCACACTGCAAGATTTCCCCTCAAAATACGCTCTGTGAGAACCCAGCCTGAAGAATGACACACAGAGCCATAAAATACGGGCTGTAAAGTAACGTACCTGTCTGCAGACAGAAGGTCCTGGTGGTCACCTGTAAGCAGGGATGGTATTGCAGCTTCTGGCCACCAGGGGGAGCTCATCACAGCAGACATGTACAGCAGGAACAGAACGTACAGTATGGACTTTTCCAGCCAGCAAGGGGAGCTCACAGCAGCACACTCGTACAGCACAGCAGGGACAGGATAACAGCAGACTGTCTACAGATCTACCTATACATCTGGAGGTAGGAGACAACGGGGATGGCAGCAGGGGACAGGCCTCTTGACTTGCCTGCACACTTTACTATGCCTTACTATCGGGGGTGCCTTATATTTGGGGCTTCTGAAAATTTCAGGGGGTGCCTTATTTTCAGGGGGTGCCTTATTTTTGGGGAAACACGGTACTACTGTGGCCACTGTGAGGGACACTTACCACTGACACAACTGTGGGGGTCACTATTACTATTGGGACAATATTTTTAATGGAGCGAATGTGGTGGACACTATTATTACTGAGACCATTGTGGGGGTTACTATTGCTATTGGGGCCCTTGTGGGCGACACTATTACTACTGAGGCCACTGTGAGAGTCACTATTACTACTGAAGCCAATATCACTACTCGGGCCACTGTGGGGGTTGGGGGTCACTATTATTATGGTGACTACTATGGGGGTCACTGATACTACTGAGACCATTGTGGGGGGGGGGCACTATTACTACTGGGGCTACTGTGGGGGTGACATACTACTGAGACCACTGTGGAGGATACTATTGCTTTTGGGGCATTGTGGGCGATACTATTACTACTGAGGCCACTGTGAGAGTCACTATTACTACTGAGGCCACTGTGGGAGTCAATATTACTATTTGGCCACTGTGGGAGTCACTATTACTACTGGGGCCACTGTGGGAGTCACTATTACTATTGGGGCCACTATGGGAGTCACTATTACTATTGGGGCCACTGTGGGAGTCACTATTACTACTGAGGTCACTTTGGTGGTCACTACTACTACTAGGGCCACTGTGGGGGTCACTATTACTACTGAGGCCATTGTGGGAGTCACTATTACTATTGGGGCCACTGTGGGAGTCACTATTACTACTGAGGCCATTGTGGGAGTCACTATTACTATTGGGGCCACTGTGGGAGTCACTATTACTACTGGGGCCACTGTGGGAGTCACTATTACTACTGGGGCCATTGTGGATGTCACTATTACTATTGGGGCCACTGTGGGAGTCACTATTACTATTGGGGCCACTTTGGGGGTCGCTATTACTACTGAGGTCACTGTGGGCGTCACTATTACTATTGGGGACACAATTACTATTGAGACCACTGTGAGGGTCACTATTACTGCTGTGGCCACTGTGGGGGTCACTATTACTACAGAGACTACTGTGGAGATCACTATTACTACTCGGGCTACTGTGGGGTGTCACTATTATACTGGAGGCCACTTTGGGGGTCGCTATTACTACTGAGGCCACTGTGGGATGTCACTATTACTATTGGGGCCACTTTGGGTGTCACTATTACTACTGAGGTCATTGTGGGATGTCACTATTATACTGGGGGCCGCTGTGGGATGTCACTATTATACTGGGGGCCGCTGTGGGATGTCACTATTAGTATTGGGGCCACTTTGGGGGTCGCTATTACTACTGAGGCCATTGTGGGATGTCACTATTACTATTGGGGCCTCTGTGGGTGTCACTATTACTATCGGGGGCCACAATGGGAGTCACTATTACTATTGGGGCCACTGTGGGAGTCACTATTACTATTGGGGGCACTTTGGGGGTCGCTATTACTACTGGCGGCTGCTGTGGGATGTCACTATTACTATTGGAGCCGCTGTGAGAGTCACTATTACTACTGGGGGCCGCTGTGGGAGTCACTATTACTATTGGGGCCACAATGGGAGTCACTATTACTCTTGGGGCCACAATGGGAGTCACTATTACTATTGGGGGCCACAATGGGAGTCACTATTACTATTGGGGCCACAATGGGAGTCACTATTACTACTGGGGCCACTGTGGGAGTCACTATTACTGTTGGGGCCAATGTGGGGTGTCACTATTACTATTGGGGCCATTGTGGGAGTCACTATTACTACTGGGGCCACTGTTGGTATTGGGGCCATAACTGAGGACGCTATTACTTGTGAGGCCACTAGAGTAACGGGTTAAACCCATTTTGTGATAAGCCCCGAATCACACCCCATGGGCTTTCTGTAATAAAGCTGCCAGCCCCGGGCATTCGTGGGAGACAAACTCCCAGCGTCCTGGCGGTGAGTAGGTTACTGCCATCAGATGGGACAAGGGGGGCGGAGCTCTTGTTAAAGCAGCTAGTAGCAGAGGCGGTCCAGCCCGCCCACCGGACCCATTAATGTGAAGAGCATATAGGACTCCTCAAGCATGTCTTCATAAACTGACAGATGACCAGCAGGAGGCGCTCCGGTACGCATATTAGTAGTTTACACTGCGGTTATTCCTGCTGCCGATTCCAGCCAATGAGGTGGCTGGAATCGGCACCATGTGACCTCCCATTGTGCACGAGCAGTACAGTTCAGCTGCCGTGCACGATGAGAGCTGTGCCCGCGCCTCACGTGACCGGTGACGTCACCGGTACTTGAATTTGCCCGCGAATTCCGAGCCTACAGAGGAAGCTGATGGTTGGAGCCTTTTATACTACTTTCAACGTGGTGAGTACCTACCTGAGATTAATGTGCTGTGTGCTGCTGTGTGGTGAGTACCTACCTGAGATTAATGTGCTGTGTGCTGCTGTGTGGTGAGTACCTACCTGAGATTAATGTGCTGTGTGCTGCTGTGTGGTGAGTACCTACCTGAGATTAATGTGCTGTGTGCTGCTGTGTGGTGAGTACCTACCTGAGATTAATGTGCTGTGTGCTGCTGTGTGGTGAGTACCTACCTGAGATTAATGTGCTGTGTGCTGCTGTGTGGTGAGTACCTACCTGAGATTAATGTGCTGTGTGCTGCTGTGTGGTGAGTACCTACCTGAGATTAATGTGCTGTGCGCTGTGTGTGGTGAGTACCTACCTGAGATTAATGTGCTGTGTGCTGCTGTGTGGTGAGTACCTACCTGAGATTAATGTGCTGTGTGGTGAGTACCTACCTGAGATTAATGTGCTGTGTGGTGAGTACCTACCTGAGATTAATGCGCTGTGTGGTGAGTACCTACCTGAGATTAATGCGCTGTGTGGTGAGTACCTACCTGAGATTAATGCGCTGTGCGCTACGTGTGGTGAGTACCTACCTGAGATTAATGCGCTGTGTGCTGCTGTGTGGTGAGTACCTACCTGAGATTAATGTGCTGTGTGGTGAGTACCTACCTGAGATTAATGCGCTGTGCGCTACGTGTGGTGAGTACCTACCTGAGATTAATGCGCTGTGCGCTACGTGTGGTGAGTACCTACCTGAGATTAATGCGCTGTGCGCTACGTGTGGTGAGTACCTACCTGAGATTTATGCGCTGTGCGCTACGTGTGGTGAGTACCTACCTGAGATTAATGCGCTGTGTGCTGAGTACCTACCTGAGATTAATGCGCTGTGTGCTGAGTACCTACCTGAGATTAATGCGCTGTGTGCTGAGTACCTACCTGAGATTAATGCGCTG
Organism: Eleutherodactylus coqui; assembly: GCF_035609145.1. Classification (NCBI taxonomy): domain Eukaryota; kingdom Metazoa; phylum Chordata; class Amphibia; order Anura; family Eleutherodactylidae; genus Eleutherodactylus; species Eleutherodactylus coqui. Next base: position 175,026,056 of record NC_089845.1, read on the forward strand.
TGTGCTGAGTACCTACCTGAGATTAATGCGCTGTGTGCTGAGTACCTACCTGAGATTAATGCGCTACGTGTGGTGAGTACCTACCTGAGATTAATGTGCTGTGTGCTGCTGTGTGGTGAGTACCTACCTGAGATTAATGTGCTGTGTGCTGCTGTGTGGTGAGTACCTACCTGAGATTAATGTGCTGTGTGCTGCTGTGTGGTGAGTACCTACCTGAGATTAGTGTGCTGCTGTGTGGTGAGTACCTACCTGAGATTAATGTGCTGTGTGCTGCTGTGTGGTGAGTACCTACCTGAGATTAATGCGCTGTGTGGTGAGTACCTACCTGAGATTTATGCGCTGTGCGCTACGTGTGGTGAGTACCTACCTGAGATTAATGCGCTGTGTGGTGAGTACCTACCTGAGATTAATGCGCTGTGTGGTGAGTACCTACCTGAGATTAATGCGCTGTGTGCTGAGTACCTACCTGAGATTAATGCGCTGTGTGGTGAGTACCTACCTGAGATTAATGCGCTGTGTGCTGAGTACCTACCTGAGATTAATGCGCTGTGCGCTACGTGTGGTGAGTACCTACCTGAGATTAATGCGCTGTGTGCTGCTGTGTGGTGAGTACCTACCTGAGATTAATGTGCTGTGTGCTGCTGTGTGGTGAGTACCTACCTGAGATTAATGTGCTGTGTGCTGCTGTGTGGTGAGTACCTACCTGAGATTAATGTGCTGTGTGCTGCTGTGTGGTGAGTACCTACCTGAGATTAATGTGCTGTGTGCTGCTGTGTGGTGAGTACCTACCTGAGATTAATGTGCTGTGTGCTGCTGTGTGGTGAGTACCTACCTGAGATTAATGTGCTGTGTGCTGCTGTGTGGTGAGTACCTACCTGAGATTAATGTGCTGTGTGGTGAGTACCTACCTGAGATTAATGTGCTGTGTGCTGCTGTGTGGTGAGTACCTACCTGAGATTAATGCGCAGTGTGGTGAGTACCTACCTGAGATTAATGCGCTGTGCGCTACGTGTGGTGAGTACCTACCTGAGATTTATGCGCTGTGCGCTACGTGTGGTGAGTACCTACCTGAGATTAATGCGCTGTGTGCTGAGTACCTACCTGAGATTAATGCGCTGTGTGCTGAGTACCTACCTGAGATTAATGCGCTGTGTGCTGAGTACCTACCTGAGATTAATGCGCTGTGTGGTGAGTACCTACCTGAGATTAATGCGCTGTGTGGTGAGTACCTACCTGAGATTAATGCGCTGTGCGCTACGTGTGGTGAGTACCTACCTGAGATTAATGCGCTGTGCGCTACGTGTGGTGAGTACCTACCTGAGATTAATGCGCTGTGTGCTGCTGTGTGGTGAGTACCTACCTGAGATTAATGTGCTGTGTGCTGCTGTGTGGTGAGTACCTACCTGAGATTAGTGTGCTGCTGTGTGGTGAGTACCTACCTGAGATTAATGTGCTGTGTGCTGCTTTGTGGTGAGTACCTACCTGAGATTAATGCGCTGTGTGGTGAGTACCTACCTGAGATTTATGCGCTGTGCGCTACGTGTGGTGAGTACCTACCTGAGATTAATGCGCTGTGTGGTGAGTACCTACCTGAGATTAATGCGCTGTGTGGTGAGTACCTACCTGAGATTAATGCGCTGTGTGCTGAGTACCTACCTGAGATTAATGCGCTGTGTGGTGAGTACCTACCTGAGATTAATGCGCTGTGTGGTGAGTACCTACCTGAGATTAATGCGCTGTGCGCTACGTGTGGTGAGTACCTACCTGAGATTAATGCGCTGTGTGCTGCTGTGTGGTGAGTACCTACCTGAGATTAATGTGCTGTGTGCTGCTGTGTGGTGAGTACCTACCTGAGATTAATGTGCTGTGTGGTGAGTACCTACCTGAGATTAATGTGCTGTGTGCTGCTGTGTGGTGAGTACCTACCTGAGATTAATGCGCAGTGTGGTGAGTACCTACCTGAGATTAATGTGCTGTGTGCTGCTGTGTGGTGAGTACCTACCTGAGATTAATGTGCTGTGTGGTGAGTACCTACCTGAGATTAATGTGCTGTGTGGTGAGTACCTACCTGAGATTAATGCGCTGTGTGCTGAGTACCTACCTGAGATTAATGCGCTGTGTGCTGAGTACCTACCTGAGATTAATGCGCTGTGTGCTGAGTACCTACCTGAGATTAATGCGCTGTGTGCTGAGTACCTACCTGAGATTAATGCGCTGTGTGCTGAGTACCTACCTGAGATTAATGCGCTGTGCGCTACGTGTGGTGAGTACCTACCTGAGATTTGTGCGACGCCACCTGACACAACCTGTCTTTTTTTGCAGATTTGTGCGCTACGTGGGGAGACGCGGCCACCCGAGATTTGTGCGCTTTTTTTTGCAAACTTACGTGTGGAGATGATCCTGACGTTTGGACGCGTTTTGAGAAGAATTTCGCTTCGCTTGCACACAAGCTGACATAACTCGTCGAGGTAAGCTGCTGCATCTGCTAAAATTTTCATTGCGTGCATCTGCTCATATGTGCTTATTTTGCGCATATTTGCAGGTTTTCGTGTGTACGTGTATATATAATATATGATTCTTCTGACCAGGTTGGGGGAGTAGTGGTCAATGTAAGTGGGTAGAGCGGATCTAGGGATCAGTAATACTGGTGTGATGTGACTGTTAACCTGCTGATTTTTCGTTATTTCCTGCAGATCTGACGTCCTTGAGAATGGGAAGGCTGGCGGACAGTGAAGAGACCCTCGACGTTCAGCAATCTTGAAACCCTTCGTTTTATGGACTACTTTTTGCCGGTGACTCACCTTTTTTTTTGGGGGGGTATTTTTGGATAGACTAAGCTTTTATTTATTTTCTTGCAAACTTTTTTTCCTTCTTCTTTACAGGTGAGCGGATAAGTTATTTCAGGATTACCACACTGCGTTTGCTCACAATCATTGTTGAAGCAGCAGAGACTGACGGTCCTAGATGTTGGCTCAGTAGGACGCTTTCAAGATGGGCATGTTTGCAAATCGAAGTGATTCTTACATTGTTTTTTCTGTGCCTTGTTGTACTTCGTTTAAGTGGTAAAAATGGGCAGTTAGAAGTTGTGTATATTAATTAAAATTAAGAATATTGACAGTTTTGAAGACATTGTAATTTTTTAACATTTGCAAATGTTATCTCATATGTGCAAGCATACTCTACACATCTTTGCCAACATATTTCCATCTGTTCACTTTATTCTGGACGCACATTTGCAAAAACATCCTTTGTTTGGAACCATTTTGGAGACATTCAAGTTGAACCTCATTTTTCCTCATTTTGCTAAATCCTTTTTCCTCCACCGAGCCAAGATTGCAAAGGCTCGTGGGTGTCCGAATACATACCCCCTAAAATGGCCCTATTTTACAAAGTACACCCCTTTGTGTTCACTGAGTGGTGTCAGGAGTATTTAGATCACACATTTTCAGGAATTAATGGAATTATGATAAAAAAAAATTATAATAAGGCTTTATTTCACCAAAAATCATCATTTTCATGTGCACTGACACCCCAAAATGGATACCCCTGTTTGTATTGTTTTCAGAAATGTACCCATTGTGGCCCTAATGTTATGTTAGTATGCACAAATGGGACCCAAAATGTAATCAGTACTATGTGGCTTTCTGAACAGACTGTTATGATCGTGTGGGCAGATTGAGCAGACTGCCAACACCATCGTGACCAAAGGACTAGTAGTCTAGTAGTATACATGCACACAGGAAACACAGGAGATTCACATGGAATCCATGCAACTAACCCTGTGCTAAAGAGGGGGGGGGGGGGGTGTCAACAGTGGCCCAACCTAAGCATATACATCCCCAAATAAGAGGGCGGCCCAGCGGTCTTCGGAACTGGGCCATAGCTGATCCTAGGAGCCACAGAACAGGACACACGCATGGCATATAACAGAGACGGAACAGAATACACAGAGATAGAAAACACTGCATACAGAAGCCAAAAATGCAACCACTACTAACAGGCTGATTATAAAGAACAGGTATTACTTGACATTGTAGACAAAACGTGAAGCTAGCGGGCGAACTTCTAAGCTCCTGGTTATACCGCTAGTCCCCACACTAACCATGAGTTCAGGAGACCCGGACAATACTGCCCACTTGGCCTGTAGCAGCAGCCACAATGCATACTCGAGTATAGCCGATCCCAGTGTTAGCCGAGGTACCTAATATTACCCCTTGCCTTATACTCAAGTCAATAATTGACTCCAGGTTTTTGGGGTAAAAGTTGGTACCTTGGCTTATACTCAGGTCGGCTTAGACTGAAGTATATCTGATTACATACAAAAACCTAATGAAATAAGAGCAATCGTTGCATGCAAAGCATTAACCCTTTCCAATCCACTTATTTTTTCTCACCCATTCTCCCCAGCTCCAAATAAATTGGTTCTGGGGAGAATGGGTGAGAAAAAATACACTTTCCCTGCACCCTCCTGAGCTGACAGAGTTCAGGAGGGTGCAGGGAGGGACCTGCTTACCTGTCCGGCGTCTTCAGTACTCTCCTTCTGCCTCCCGGTTCGGCGATCATGTGACTGCTGGGGTCAGGTAACACCGGCGGTCACATGATCGCCGGCCAGAATCTATGCATTACATAGCGCTAAGTAATGTGTAAAGGAGAAGGCAGAAAGGATTAAAATCCCTTTCTGCCTTCTCCTCGGGGGTCTTCGATGAGGACCAGTGCAGGAGTGCATCTGCACCCGATGTGCCTGACGATCGGTTGCAGATCCACTCCTGCACTGCAGTGTCGGGCCTGCCCCGACATTGGAGGGAAATTATGATGTCGGGGCAGGCCCGACATTGGACTGGAAAGGGTTAACAGCGGGAATCTGTCTCACCCATCCCCTCTGTGGCTGCGGGAGGCCAACTGTCATTAGCAACAGTCTTCAGCAGTAGATGGTGTGGGCTCAGATCTGTAGGATGTAGATGCAAGTCCATTCCAGAAAGCTGCTTCCTAACATATACATACATTCACGTGCTGCGGTGGCAAGGGGTTAAAAGGGTTCCCTGGGACTCCAGTACTGATGATCTATGCGCAGTGAAGTGGTGATCTGCCTCCCAGAATCCCTGCCAATCAGCTGATGACGAGTGCGCACCGCTGCCACTTCAGTCTATGCCAGACGCAGCACCGTACATTTCCGGCTGTACACGCCTGCATAGGATTGCATTTCAATACGCAATCCTATGCAGAAGGCCGTGGTTTGTCTACGCGCAATCACGCGCAGAAAACAAACCGCGCCATGCTCTAATTCTGTGCGGGGTTCGCAGAGCCCCGGACATAAACGTCACTCGCTGGCTGCCGGCTCTGCGCATGTGGCGTCTGCTGGCACATGAGACAGAGCTGCGGGAGTGGGCGAGTTCCGCACTGCTCTCTGCAGGCGCTCAGGTCGGGTCCCGTTGCGAGCAGCTGGATGCGACACGGCCGTCTGCAGGCGGCCTTAGGCCTCATGTCCACTGGAAAAATACAATCCGCGTAGAATCGGCTTTCAATTGTATAATTTTCATGCAGATATACGCACACATTGCTGTCAATGTGATAGCAATGTGGCCGATCCGCGGTAAAATGGAGCATGCCGCGGTTTTTTCTCCCACGCATGAAAAACGCAATTCTATTAAAATTCCATCCGCGGGTGCAAAAATCAGTTTAATGGACGGGATGGCCAATGATTCCCTAGGGGCAAATCCGCTGCGGAAACCGCAATTCCATTTTGCTAGTGGACATGAGGCCTTAAGGCTCCTTCCCACAGACGTGTCTACCGTGTTTCCCCGAAAGTAAGACAGTGTCTTACTTTCTTTTTATCCCCAAAAGCCCCACTATGTCTTACTTTCGGGGTATGTCTTATATTGGAAAACGGAGCATGAAAAAATCTGGACCATGCTCCATTTTCATGCGGGTCTCGCGGGACACAATCAAATTGTACTCACACGCTCTGGTTCTTCTCTTCGCCGCGGCGCCATCTTCTCTCAGTCGCGGCCGGATCATTTTGCTTCGGCCCGGCGCATGTGCGGGGCACGTCACCGACGTCATCATGCACATCCGCCGAGCCGAAGAAAGAAGATCCGGCCGCGACGAGAGAAGATGACGCCGCAGCGAAGGAAGTATCCGGAGCGTGTGAGAGGTAAGTTAATTCTGATTTATTCCTATTTTCAGCGCTCATGTCCGCGGGGCAGGAGGGACCCGCTGCAGATTCTACATGGAGAATCCGTAGCGGGCCTGATTTTCCCCGTGGACATGAGGCCAAAGGCGGCAGACGCGGTGACGTATGGAGGGGGGGGCGGCGCGGAAGTGGGCAGGAGGCGGCGCGCAGCTACCGTAGATGAGAGGGAGGCGGCAATACCCCCGTGTTTCCCCGAAAGTAAGACATATGTCTTACTTTCGGGGTACGGCTTACATTGGCCGACCCCCCCTGAAACCCCCGATACGTCTTAAAATCGGGGGGTGTCTTACTATCGGGGAAACACGGTATTCAACCTAATAGCTCAATGCTTACGGTGCGTAATTTCACAGCGGAATTCCGCACCGTAAAATGCCGCGGGTATACGCGCGGACGGCTTCCATTGCAGTCTGTGGAAGCCGTCCATTCACGCTATTTTCCGCTGTAGCACAGCGGAAAATAGCGTGAAACCGCCTCTACGCCTACCGCCAGCCGCGTCACATGCCGCTGCGGTGCGTCTCACGCTCTATTACCCATGCGCACTGAGGCGTCATGCGGGACTCCGGAACCAGAGGTAAGTATTGGGGTCTCTTGGGGCTGCCGTGATGGGCTCCGCCCCGGAATTCCATGGTGGAGCTCGTCGCAGCCGGCCTTACAGCGTGGGTAATCAGGAGCCTGAAAACATAAATAAGGTAAAACAAATTCAAATCACGTTTTATTATTTATTAAAAATGTGGATTTTACACCAAGTGTCATTCCCTGATAAACCAAAGGCCGCTGTGTTTGGGGATCTTTTCTGTTTACTCAATCGGTGTAAAATATTGCGCAGTTTTTCAGGATACTCCAAAAAGCTTATAAAAAAAAAAAAAAAAAGGTGAGTCACCGGCAAAAAGCAGTCCATAAAACGAAGGGTTTCAAGATTGCTGAACGTCGAGGGTCTCTTCACTGTCCGCCAGCCTTCCCATTCTCAAGGACGTCAGATCTGCAGGAAATAACGAAAAATCAGCAGGTTAACAGTCACATCACACCAGTATTACTGATCCCTAGATCCGCTCTACCCACTTACATTGACCACTACTCCCCCAACCTGGTCAGAAGAATCATATATTATATATACACGTACACACGAAAACCTGCAAATATGCGCAAAATAAGCACGTATGAGCAGATGCACGCAATGAAAATTTTAGCAGATGCAGCAGCTTACCTCGACGAGTTATGTCAGCTTGTGTGCAAGCGAAGCGAAATTCTTCTCAAAACGCGTCCAAACGTCAGGATCCTCTCCACACGTAAGTTTGCAAAAAAAAGCGCACAAATCTCGGGTGGCTGCGTCTCCCCACGTAGCGCACAAATCTGCAAAAAAAGACAGGTTGCGTCAGGTGGCGTCGCGCAAATCTCAGGTAGGTACTCAGCACACAGCGCATTAATCTCAGGTAGGTACTCAGCACACAGCGCATTAATCTCAGGTAGGTACTCAGCACACAGCGCATTAATCTCAGGTAGGTACTCAGCACACAGCGCATTAATCTCAGGTAGGTACTCAGCACACAGCGCATTAATCTCAGGTAGGTACTCACCACACAGCGCATTAATCTCAGGTAGGTACTCACCACACAGCGCATTAATCTCAGGTAGGTACTCAGCACACAGCGCATTAATCTCAGGTAGGTACTCACCACACAGCGCATTAATCTCAGGTAGGTACTCACCACACAGCGCATTAATCTCAGGTAGGTACTCACCACACAGCGCATTAATCTCAGGTAGGTACTCACCACACAGCGCATTAATCTCAGGTAGGTACTCACCACACAGCAGCACATTAATCTCAGGTAGGTACTCACCACACAGCAGCACATTAATCTCAGGTAGGTACTCACCACACAGCAGCACACAGCACATTAATCTCAGGTAGGTACTCACCACACGTAGCGCACAGCGCATTAATCTCAGGTAGGTACTCATCACACAGCGCATTAATCTCAGGTAGGTACTCACCACACAGCGCATTAATCTCAGGTAGGTACTCACCACACAGCGCATTAATCTCAGGTAGGTACTCACCACACAGCAGCACATTAATCTCAGGTAGGTACTCACCACACAGCAGCACATTAATCTCAGGTAGGTACTCACCACACAGCAGCACACAGCACATTAATCTCAGGTAGGTACTCACCACACGTAGCGCACAGCGCATTAATCTCAGGTAGGTACTCATCACACAGCGCATTAATCTCAGGTAGGTACTCACCACACAGCGCATTAATCTCAGGTAGGTACTCACCACACGTAGCGCACAGCGCATAAATCTCAGGTAGGTACTCACCACACAGCGCATTAATCTCAGGTAGGTACTCACCACACAGCGCATTAATCTCAGGTAGGTACTCACCACACAGCAGCACACAGCACATTAATCTCAGGTAGGTACTCACCACACAGCGCATTAATCTCAGGTAGGTACTCACCACACAGCGCATTAATCTCAGGTAGGTACTCACCACACAGCACATTAATCTCAGGTAGGTACTCACCACACAGCGCATTAATCTCAGGTAGGTACTCACCACACAGCAGCACACAGCACATTAATCTCAGGTAGGTACTCACCACACATCAGCACAGCACATTAATCTCAGGTAGGTACTCACCACACAGCGCATTAATCTCAGGTAGGTACTCAGCACACAGCGCATTAATCTCAGGTAGGTACTCACCACACAGCACATTAATCTCAGGTAGGTACTCACCACACGTAGCGCACAGCGCATAAATCTCAGGTAGGTACTCACCACACGCAGCGCACAGCGCATTAATCTCAGGTAGGTACTCACCACACAGCGCATTAATCTCAGGTAGGTACTCACCACACGTAGCGCACAGCGCATAAATCTCAGGTAGGTACTCACCACACGTAGCGCACAGCGCATTAATCTCAGGTAGGTACTCACCACACAGCAGCACACAGCACATTAATCTCAGGTAGGTACTCACCACACGTAGCGCACAGCGCATTAATCTCAGGTAGGTACTCACCACACAGCAGCACACAGCACATTAATCTCAGGTAGGTACTCACCACGTTGAAAGTAGTATAAAAGGCTCCAACCATCAGCTTCCTCTGTAGGCTCGGAATTCGCGGGCAAATTCAAGTACCGGTGACGTCACCGGTCACGTGGGCGCGGGCACAGCTCTCATCGTGCACGGCAGCTGAACTGTACTGCTCGTGCACAATGGGAGGTCACATGGTGCCGATTCCAGCCACCTCATTGGCTGGAATCGGCAGCAGGAATAACCGCAGTGTAAACTACTAATATGCCTCCGGTACAGAGTAGACCCCCCCCCCCCGGGTGGCATATTTGTGATTTCAGCAGCAGTTAAGCAGCGCTGCTGATTAGAGCCACCTGATGCCTAACTGTAGTGTGTAGTGCACACGGCTCCTGAGGGCAATGCGCGTGCACGCCGTGTAGTCACAGCTTCCCCCGGAAAACGTATTAGAGCGCAGACTTGGAGTCTTCAGAAACATGGCCACCGCCTGCAGACCAGTCAGTACGCACGCTGAGACGGAGGCTTTCCCTCTAGTAGTGGGGGCGGGGCCGCTCACATACCCGCACACGTTGCTAAGGCATAACATTGCCAGCCACCAATCAAGGCGCATATCTTATCAGCTTAAGAGGCGGGGTCAGCTGTAAGCTGCGCTCTGATAGGTGGAGAAGTCCTGTCACTCTGTCTATTGGCTGAGCGGAGTGAAGCTGGGCGGGTCTGACTCGGCAGGGAAGTGCTGCGGCGTTTATCCCCTGATATCCGCCAGTTTCCGGACCTGCACAGGGCGACGGGCAGGTAGGTGATGGAGGTAGGAGGTAGGGGGTAGGGGCTCGTGGGGCAGGTAGGTGATGGAGGTAGGGGCTCGTGGGGGCAGGTAGGTGATGGGGGTAGGAGCCCGTGGGGCAGGTAGGTGATGGTGGTAGGAGGTAGGGGCTCGTGGGGCAGGTAGGTGATGGAGGTAGGGGCTCGTGGAGCAGGTAGGTGATGGTGGTAGGAGGTAGGGGCCCGTGGGGCAGGTAGGTGATGGTGGTAGGGGCTCGTGGGGCAGGTAGGTGATGGTGGTAGGAGGTAGGGGCTCGTGGGGCAGGTAGGTGATGGTGGTAGGAGGTAGGGGCTCGTGGAGCAGGTAGGTGATGGAGGTAGGGGGTAAGGGCTCGTGGGGCAGGTAGGTGATGGAGGTAGGGGGTAAGGGCTCGTGGGGCAGGTAGGTGATGGAGGTAGGAGGTAAGGGCTCGTGGGGCAGGTAGGTGATGGGGGTAGGGGGTAAGGGCTCGTGGGGCAGGTAGGTGATGGAGGTAGGAGGTAAGGGCTCGTGGGGCAGGTAGGTGATGGGGGTAGGGGGTAAGGGCTCGTGGGGCAGGTAGGTGATGGGGGTAGGGGGTAAGGGCTCGTGGGGCAGGTAGGTGATGGAGGTAGGAGGTAGGGGCTCGTGGGGCAGGTAGGTGATGGAGGTAGGAGGTAGGGGCTCGTGGGGCAGGTAGGTGATGGTGGTAGGTAGGGTAGGGGCTCGTGGGGCAGGTAGGTGATGGTGGTAGGAGGTAGGGGCTCGTGGGGCAGGTAGGTGATGGTGCTAGGGGGTAGGGGCTTGTGTAGTCGGTAGGTGATGGTGGGGCAGCAGGAGGGGCTCGCGTAGCAGGTAGGTGATGGTGGGGCAGCAGGAGGGGCTTGTGTAGTCGGTAGGTGATGGTGGGGCAGCAGGAGGGGCTCGCGTAGTGGGTAGGTGATGGCGTGGGAGGAGGAGGGGCTCGCGTAGCGGGTAGGTGATGGCGTGGGAGGAGGAGGGGCTCGCGTAGCGGGTAGGTGATGGCGTGGGAGGAGGAGGGGCTCGCGTAGCGGGTAGGTGATGGCGTGGGAGGAGGAGGGGCTCGCGTAGCGGGTAGGTGATGGCGTGGGAGGAGGAGGGGCTCGCGTAGCGGGTAGGTGATGGCGTGGGAGGAGGAGGGGCTCGCGTAGCGGGTAGGTGATGGCGTGGGAGGAGGAGGGGCTCGCGTAGCGGGTAGGTGATGGCGTGGGAGGAGGAGGGGCTCGCGTAGCGGGTAGGTGATGGCGTGGGAGGAGGAGGGGCTCGCGTAGCGGGGGTAGGTGATGGCGTGGGAGGAGGAGGGGCTCGCGTAGCGGGTAGGTGATGGCGTGGGAGGAGGAGGGGCTCGCGTAGCGGGTAGGTGATGGCGTGGGAGGAGGAGGGGCTCGCGTAGCGGGTAGGTGATGGCGTGGGAGGAGGAGGGGCTCGCGTAGCGGGTAGGTGATGGCGTGGGAGGAGGAGGGGCTCGCGTAGCGGGTAGGTGATGGCGTGGGAGGAGGAGGGGCTCGCGTAGCGGGTAGGTGATGGCGTGGGAGGAGGAGGGGCTCGCGTAGCGGGTAGGTGATGGTGGGGCAGCAGGAGGGGCCCGCGTAGCGGGTAGGTGATGGTGTGGGAGGAGGAGGGGCTCGCGTAGCAGGTAGGTGATGGCGTGGGAGGAGGAGGGGCTCGCGTAGCAGGTAGGTGATGGCGTGGGAGGAGGAGGGGTTCGCGTAGCGGGTAGGTGATGGTGCTTGGGGGTAGGGGCTTGTGTAGCCGGTAGGTGATGGTGGGGCAGCAGGAGGGGCTCGCGTAGCGGGTAGGTGATGGCGTGGGAGTAGGAGGGGCTCGCGTAGCGGGTAGGTGATGGCGTGGGAGTAGGAGGGGCTCGCGTAGCGGGTAGGTGATGGCGTGGGAGGAGGAGGGGCTCGCGTAGCGGGTAGGTGATGGCGTGGGAGGAGGAGGGGCTCGCGTAGCGGGTAGGTGATGGCGTGGGAGGAGGAGGGGCTCGCGTAGCGGGTAGGTGATGGCGTGGGAGGAGGAGGGGTTCGCGTAGCGGGTAGGTGATGGTGCTTGGGGGTAGGGGCTTGTGTAGTCGGTAGGTGATGGTGGGGCAGCAGGAGGGGCTCGCGTAGCAGGTAGGTGATGGCGTGGGAGGAGGAGGGGCTCGCGTAGCAGGTAGGTGATGGCGTGGGAGGAGGAGGGGCTCGCGTAGCGGGTAGGTGATGGCGTGGGAGGAGGAGGGGCTCGCGTAGCAGGTAGGTGATGGCGTGGGAGGAGGAGGGGTTCGCGTAGCGGGTAGGTGATGGTGCTTGGGGGTAGGGGCTTGTGTAGTCGGTAGGTGATGGTGGGGCAGCAGGAGGGGCTCGCGTAGCAGGTAGGTGATGGCGTGGGAGGAGGAGGGGCTCGCGTAGCAGGTAGGTGATGGCGTGGGAGGAGGAGGGGCTCGCGTAGCGGGTAGGTGACGGCGTGGGAGGAGGAGGGGCTCGCGTAGCGGGTAGGTGATGGCGTGGGAGGGGCTCGCGTAGCGGGTAGGTGATGGCGTGCGAGGAGGAGGGGCTCGCGTAGCGGGTAGGTGATGGTGCTTGGGGGTAGGGGCTTGTATAGTCGGTAGGTGATGGTGGGGCAGCAGGAGGGGCTCGTGTAGCAGGTAGGTGATGGCGTGGGAGGAGGAGGGGCTCGCGTAGCAGGTAGGTGATGGCGTGGGAGGAGGAGGGGCTCGCGTAGCGGGTAGGTGATGGCGTGGGAGGAGGAGGGCCTCGCGTAGCGGGTAGGTGATGGTGCTTGGGGGTAGGGGCTTGTGTAGTCGGTAGGTGATTTGGTGGGGCAGCAGGAGGGGCTCGCGTAGCAGGTAGGTGATGGCGTGGGAGGAGGAGGGGCTCGCGTAGCAGGTAGGTGATGGCGTGGGAGGAGGAGGGGCTCGCGTAGCAGGTAGGTGATGGCGTGGGAGGAGGAGGGGCTCGCGTAGCGGGTAGTGATGGCGTGGGAGGAGGAGGGGCTCGCGTAGCGGGTAGGTGATGGCGTGGGAGGAGGAGGGGCTCGCGTAGCGGGTAGGTGATGGCGTGGAGGAGGAGGCGCTCGCGTAGCAGGTAGGTGATGGCATGGGAGGAGGAGGGGCTCGCGTAGCAGGTAGGTGATGGCGTGGGAGGAGGAGGGGCTCGCGTAGCAGGTAGGTGATGGCGTGGGAGGAGGAGGGGCTCGCGTAGCAGGTAGGTGATGGTGTGGGAGGAGGAGGGGCTCACGTAGCAGGTAGGTGATGGCGTGGGAGGAGGAGGTGCTCGCGTAGCGGGTAGGTGATGGTGCTTGGGGGTAGGGGCTTGTGTAGTCGGTAGGTGATGGTGGGGCAGCAGGAGGGGCTCGCGTAGCGGGTAGGTGATGGCGTGGGAGGAGGAGGGGCTCGCGTAGCAGGTAGGTGATGGCGTGGGAGGAGGAGGGGCTCGCGTAGCAGGTAGGTGATGGCGTGGGAGGAGGAGGGGCTCGCGTAGCGGGTAGGTGATGGTGCTTGGGGGTAGGGGCTTGTGTAGTCGGTAGGTGATGGTGGGGCAGCAGGAGGGGCTCGCGTAGCAGGTAGGTGATGGCGTGGGAGGAGGAGGGGCTCGGGTAGCAGGTAGGTGATGGCGTGGGAGGAGGAGGGGCTCGCGTAGCAGGTAGGTGATGGCGTGGGAGGAGGAGGGGCTCGCGTAGCAGGTAGGTGATGGCGTGGGAGGAGGAGGGGCTCGCGTAGCGGGTAGGTGATGGCGTGGGAGGAGGAGGGGCTCGCGTAGCGGGTAGGTGATGGCGTGGGAGGAGGAGGGGCTCGCGTAGCGGGTAGGTGATGGCGTGGGAGGAGGAGGGGCTCGCGTAGCGGGTAGGTGATGGCGTGGGAGGAGGGGCTCGCGTAGCGGGTAGGTGATGGCGTGGGAGGAGGAGGGGCTCGCGTAGCGGGTAGGTGATGGCGTGGGAGGAGGAGGGGCTCGCGTAGCGGGTAGGTGATGGCGTGGCAGGAGGAGGGGCTCGCGTAGCAGGTAGGTGATGGCGTGGGAGGAGGAGGGGCTCGCGTAGCGGGTAGGTGATGGCGTGGGAGGAGGAGGGGCTCGCGTAGCGGGTAGGTGATGGTGCTTGGGGGTAGGGGCTTGTGTAGTCGGTAGGTGATGGTGGGGCAGCAGGAGGGGCCCGCGTAGCAGGTAGGTGATGGCGTGGGAGGAGGAGGGGCTCGCGTAGCAGGTAGGTGATGGCGTGGGAGGAGGAGGGGCTCGCGTAGCGGGTAGGTGATGGCGTGGGAGGAGGAGGGGCTCGCGTAGCGGGTAGGTGATGGCGTGGGAGGAGGAGGGGCTCGCGTAGCGGGTAGGTGATGGCGTGGGAGGAGGAGGGGCTCGCGTAGCGGGTAGGTGATGGTGCTTGGGGGTAGGGGCTTGTATAGTCGGTAGGTGATGGTGGGGCAGCAGGAGGGGCTCGCGTAGCAGGTAGGTGATGGCGTGGGAGGAGGAGGGGCTCGCGTAGCAGGTAGGTGATGGCGTGGGAGGAGGAGGGGCTCGCGTAGCAGGTAGGTGATGGCGTGGGAGGAGGAGGGGCTCGCGTAGCAGGTAGGTGATGGCGTGGGAGGAGGAGGGGCTCGCGTAGCGGGTAGGTGATGGCGTGGGAGGAGGAGGGGCTCGCGTAGCGGGTAGGTGATGGCGTGGGAGGAGGAGGGGCTCGCGTAGCGGGTAGGTGATGGCGTGGGAGGAGGAGGGGCTCGCGTAGCAAGTAGGTGATGGCGTGGGAGGAGGAGGGGCTCGCGTAGCGGGTAGGTGATGGCGTGGGAGGAGGAGGGGCTCGTGTAGCAGGTAGGTGATGGCGTGGGAGGAGGAGGGGCTCGCGTAGCAGGTAGGTGATGGCGTGGGAGGAGGAGGGGCTCGCGTAGCAGGTAGGTGATGGCGTGAGAGGAGGAGGGGCTCGCGTAGCGGGTAGGTGATGGCGTGGGAGGAGGAGGGGCTCGCGTAGCGGATAGGTGATGGTGCTTGGGGGTAGGGGCTTGTGTAGTCGGTAGGTGATGGTGGGGCAGCAGGAGGGGCTCGCGTAGCAGGTAGGTGATGGCGTGGGAGGAGGAGGGGCTCGCGTAGCGGGTAGGTGATGGTGCTTGGGGGTAGGGGCTTGTATAGTCGGTAGGTGATGGTGGGGCAGCAGGAGGGGCTCGCGTAGCAGGTAGGTGATGGCGTGGGAGGAGGAGGGGCTCGCGTAGCAGGTAGGTGATGGCGTGGGAGGAGGAGGGGCTCGCGTAGCAGGTAGGTGATGGCGTGGGAGGAGGAGGGGCTCGCGTAGCGGGTAGGTGATGGCGTGGGAGGAGGAGGGGCTCGCGTAGCGGGTAGGTGATGGCGTGGGAGGAGGAGGGGCTCGCGGAGCGGGTAGGTGATGGCGTGGGAGGAGGAGGGGCTCGCGTAGCGGGTAGTTGATGGCGTGGGAGGAGGAGGGGCTCGCGTAGCAAGTAGGTGATGGCGTGGGAGGAGGAGGGGCTCGCGTAGCGGGTAGGTGATGGCGTGGGAGGAGGAGGGGCTCGTGTAGCAGGTAGGTGATGGCGTGGGAGGAGGAGGGGCTCGCGTAGCAGGTAGGTGATGGCGTGGGAGGAGGAGGGGCTCGCGTAGCAGGTAGGTGATGGCGTGGGAGGAGGACGGGCTCGCGTAGCGGGTAGGTGATGGCGTGGGAGGAGGAGGGGCTCGCGTAGCAGGTAGGTGATGGTGTGGGAGGAGGGGGGCTCGCGTAGCAGGTAGGTGATGGCGTGGGAGGAGGAGGGGCTCGCTTAGCGGGTAGGTGATGGTGCTTGGGGGTAGGGGCTTGTGTAGTCGGTAGGTGATGGTGGGGCAGCAGGAGGGGCTCGCGTAGCGGGTAGGTGATGGCGTGGGAGGAGGAGGGGCTCGCGTAGCAGGTAGGTGATGGCGTGGGAGGAGGAGGGGCTCGCGTAGCAGGTAGGTGATGGCGTGGGAGGAGGAGGGGCTCGCGTAGCGGGTAGGTGATGGCGTGGGAGGAGGAGGGGCTCGCGTAGCGGGTAGGTGATGGCGTGGGAGGAGGAGGGGCTCGCGTAGCGGGTAGGTGATGGCGTGGGAGGAGGAGGGGCTCGCGTAGCAGGTAGGTGATGGCGTGGGAGGAGGAGGCGCTCGCGTAGCAGGTAGGTGATGGCGTGGGAGGAGGAGGCGCTCGCGTAGCAGGTAGGTGATGGCGTGGGAGGAGGAGGGGCTCGCGTAGCAGGTAGGTGATGGCGTGGGAGGAGGAGGGGCTCGCGTAGCAGGTAGGTGATGGCGTGGGAGGAGGAGGGGCTCGCGTAGCAGGTAGGTGATGGTGTGGGAGGAGGAGGGGCTCGCGTAGCAGGTAGGTGATGGTGTGGGAGGAGGAGGGGCTCGCGTAGCAGGTAGGTGATGGCGTGGGAGTAGGAGGGGCTCGCGTAGCGGGTAGGTGATGGTGCTTGGGCGTAGGGGCTTGTGTAGTCGGTAGGTGATGGTGGGGCAGCAGGAGGGGCTCGCGTAGCGGGTAGGTGATGGCGTGGGAGGAGGAGGGGCTCGCGTAGCAGGTAGGTGATGGCGTGGGAGGAGGAGGGGCTCGCGTAGCAGGTAGGTGATGGCGTGGGAGGAGGAGGGGCTCGCGTAGCGGGTAGGTGATGGCGTGGGAGGAGGAGGGGCTCGCGTAGCGGGTAGGTGATGGTGCTTGGGGGTAGGGGCTTGTGTAGTCGGTAGGTGATGGTGGGGCAGCAGGAGGGGCTCGCGTAGCAGGTAGGTGATGGTGTGGGAGGAGGAGGGGCTCGCGTAGCAGGTAGGTGATGGCGTGGGAGGAGGAGGGGCTCGCGTAGCGGGTAGGTGATGGTGCTTGGGGGTAGGGGCTTGTGTAGTCGGTAGGTGATGGTGGGGCAGCAGGAGGGGCTCACGTAGCCGGTAGGTGATGGCGTGGGAGGAGGAGGGGCTCGCGTAGCAGGTAGATGATGGCGTGGGAGGAGGAGGGGCTCGCGTAGCAGGTAGATGATGGCGTGGGAGGAGGAGGGGCTCGCGTAGCGGGTAGGTGATGGTGCTTGGGGGTAGGGGCTTGTGTAGTCGGTAGGTGATGGTGGGGCAGCAGGAGGGGCTCGCGTAGCGGGTAGGTGATGGCGTGGGAGGAGGAGGGGCTCGCGTAGCAGGTAGGTGATGGCGTGGGAGGAGGAGGGGCTCGCGTAGCGGGTAGGTGATGGCGTGGGAGGAGGAGGGGCTCGCGTAGCGGGTAGGTGATGGTGCTTGGGGGTAGGGGCTTGTGTAGTCGGTAGGTGATGGTGGGGCAGCAGGAGGGGCTCGCGTAGCAGGTAGGTGATGGCGTGGGAGGAGGAGGGGCTCGCGTAGCAGGTAGGTGATGGCGTGGGAGGAGGAGGGGCTCGCGTAGCAGGTAGGTGATGGCGTGGGAGGAGGAGGGGCTCGCATAGCGGGTAGGTGATGGCGTGGGAGGAGGAGGGGCTCGCGTAGCGGGTAGGTGATGGCGTGGGAGGAGGAGGGGCTCGCGTAGCGGGTAGGTGATGGTGCTTGGGGGTAGGGGCTTGTATAGTCGGTAGGTGATGGTGGGGCAGCAGGAGGGGCTCGCGTAGCAGGTAGGTGATGGCGTGGGAGGAGGAGGGGCTCGCGTAGCATGTAGGTGATGGCGTGGGAGGAGGAGGGGCTCGCGTAGCGGGTAGGTGATGGCGTGGGAGGAGGGGCTAGCGTAGCCGGTAGGTGATGGCGTGGGAGGAGGAGGGGCTCGCGTAGCGGGTAGGTGATGGCGTGGGAGGAGGAGGGGCTCGCGTAGCGGGTAGGTGATGGCGTGGGAGGAGGAGGGGCTCGCGTAGCGGGTAGGTGATGGCGTGGGAGGAGGAGGGGCTCGCGTAGCGGGTAGGTGATGGCGTGGGAGGAGGAGGGGCTCGCGTAGCGGGTAGGTGATGGCGTGGGAGGAGGAGGGGCTCGCGTAGCGGGTAGGTGATGGCGTGGGAGGAGGAGGGGCTCGCGTAGCGGGTAGGTGATGGCGTGGGAGGAGGAGGGGCTCGCGTAGCGGGTAGGTGATGGCGTGGGAGGAGGAGGGGCTCGCGTAGCGGGTAGGTGATGGCGTGGGAGGAGGAGGGGCTCGCGTAGCGGGTAGGTGATGGCGTGGGAGGAGGAGGGGCTCGCGTAGCAGGTAGGTGATGGCGTGGGAGGAGGAGGGGCTCGCGTAGCAGGTAGGTGATGGCGTGGGAGGAGGAGGGGCTCGCGTAGCGGGTAGGTGATGGCGTGGGAGGAGGAGGGGCTCGCGTAGCGGGTAGGTGATGGTGCTTGGGGGTAGGGGCTTGTGTAGTCGGTAGGTGATGGTGGGGCAGCAGGAGGGGCTCGCGTAGCAGGTAGGTGATGGTGTGGGAGGAGGAGGGGCTCGCGTAGCAGGTAGGTGATGGCGTGGGAGGAGGAGGGGCTCGCGTAGCGGGTAGGTGATGGTGCTTGGGGGTAGGGGCTTGTGTAGTCGGTAGGTGATGGTGGGGCAGCAGGAGGGGCTCACGTAGCCGGTAGGTGATGGCGTGGGAGGAGGAGGGGCTCGCGTAGCAGGTAGATGATGGCGTGGGAGGAGGAGGGGCTCGCGTAGCAGGTAGATGATGGCGTGGGAGGAGGAGGGGCTCGCGTAGCGGGTAGGTGATGGTGCTTGGGGGTAGGGGCTTGTGTAGTCGGTAGGTGATGGTGGGGCAGCAGGAGGGGCTCGCGTAGCGGGTAGGTGATGGCGTGGGAGGAGGAGGGGCTCGCGTATCAGGTAGGTGATGGCGTGGGAGGAGGAGGGGCTCGCGTAGCGGGTAGGTGATGGCGTGGGAGGAGGAGGGGCTCGCGTAGCGGGTAGGTGATGGTGCTTGGGGGTAGGGGCTTGTGTAGTCGGTAGGTGATGGTGGGGCAGCAGGAGGGGCTCGCGTAGCAGGTAGGTGATGGCGTGGGAGGAGGAGGGGCTCGCGTAGCAGGTAGGTGATGGCGTGGGAGGAGGAGGGGCTCGCGTAGCAGGTAGGTGATGGCGTGGGAGGAGGAGGGGCTCGCATAGCGGGTAGGTGATGGCGTGGGAGGAGGAGGGGCTCGCGTAGCGGGTAGGTGATGGCGTGGGAGGAGGAGGGGCTCGCGTAGCGGGTAGGTGATGGTGCTTGGGGGTAGGGGCTTGTATAGTCGGTAGGTGATGGTGGGGCAGCAGGAGGGGCTCGCGTAGCAGGTAGGTGATGGCGTGGGAGGAGGAGGGGCTCGCGTAGCATGTAGGTGATGGCGTGGGAGGAGGAGGGGCTCGCGTAGCGGGTAGGTGATGGCGTGGGAGGAGGGGCTAGCGTAGCCGGTAGGTGATGGCGTGGGAGGAGGAGGGGCTCGCGTAGCGGGTAGGTGATGGCGTGGGAGGAGGAGGGGCTCGCGTAGCGGGTAGGTGATGGCGTGGGAGGAGGAGGGGCTCGCGTAGCGGGTAGGTGATGGCGTGGGAGGAGGAGGGGCTCGCGTAGCGGGTAGGTGATGGCGTGGGAGGAGGAGGGGCTCGCGTAGCGGGTAGGTGATGGCGTGGGAGGAGGAGGGGCTCGCGTAGCGGGTAGGTGATGGCGTGGGAGGAGGAGGGGCTCGCGTAGCGGGTAGGTGATGGCGTGGGAGGAGGAGGGGCTCGCGTAGCGGGTAGGTGATGGCGTGGGAGGAGGAGGGGCTCGCGTAGCGGGTAGGTGATGGCGTGGGAGGAGGAGGGGCTCGCGTAGCGGGTAGGTGATGGTGCTTGGGGGTAGGGGCTTGTATAGTCGGTAGGTGATGGTGGGGCAGCAGGAGGGGGCTCGCGTAGCAGGTAGGTGATGGCGTGGGAGGAGGAGGGGCTCGCGTAGCATGTAGGTGATGGCGTGGGAGGAGGAGGGGCTCGCGTAGCGGGTAGGTGATGGCGTGGGAGGAGGGGCTAGCGTAGCGGGTAGGTGATGGCGTGGGAGGAGGAGGGGCTCGCGTAGCGGGTAGGTGATGGCGTGGGAGGAGGAGGGGCTCGCGTAGCGGGTAGGTGATGGCGTGGGAGGAGGAGGGGCTCGCGTAGCGGGTAGGTGATGGCGTGGGAGGAGGAGGGGCTCGCGTAGCGGGTAGGTGATGGCGTGGGAGGAGGAGGGGCTCGCGTAGCGGGTAGGTGATGGCGTGGGAGGAGGAGGGGCTCGCGTAGCGGGTAGGTGATGGCGTGGGAGGAGGAGGGGCTCGCGTAGCGGGTAGGTGATGGCGTGGGAGGAGGAGGGGCTCGCGTAGCGGGTAGGTGATGGCGTGGGAGGAGGAGGGGCTCGCGTAGCGGGTAGGTGATGGCGTGGGAGGAGGAGGGGCTCGCGTAGCGGGTAGGTGATGGCGTGGGAGGAGGAGGGGCTCGCGTAGCGGGTAGGTGATGGCGTGGGAGGAGGAGGGGCTCGCGTAGCGGGTAGGTGATGGCGTGGGAGGAGGAGGGGCTCGCGTAGCGGGTAGGTGATGGCGTGGGAGGAGGAGGGGCTCGCGTAGCGGGTAGGTGATGGCGTGGGAGGAGGAGGGGCTCGCGTAGCGGGTAGGTGATGGCGTGGGAGGAGGAGGGGCTCGCGTAGCGGGTAGGTGATGGCGGGGGAGGAGGAGGGGCTCGCGTAGCAGGTAGGTGATGGCGTGGGAGGAGGAGGGGCTCGCGTAGCAGGTAGGTGATGGCGTGGGAGGAGGAGGGGCTCGCGTAGCGGGTAGGTGATGGCGTGGGAGGAGGAGGGGCTCGCGTAGCGGGTAGGTGATGGCGTGGGAGGAGGAGGGGCTCGCGTAGCGGGTAGGTGATGGCGTGGGAGGAGGAGGGGCTCGCGTAGCAGGTAGGTGATGGCGTGGGAGGAGGAGGGGCTCGCGTAGCGGGTAGGTGATGGTGCTTGGGTGTAGGGGCTCGTGTAGTCGGTAGGTGATGGTGGGGCAGCAGGAGGGGCTCGCGTAGCAGGTAGGTGATGGCGTGGGAGGAGGAGGGGCTCGCGTAGCAGGTAGGTGATGGCGTGGGAGGAGGAGGGGCTCGCGTAGCGGGTAGGTGATGGCGTGGGAGGAGGAGGGGCTCGCGTAGCAGGTAGGTGATGGCGTGGGAGGAGGAGGGGCTCGCGTAGCAGGTAGGTGATGGCGTGGGAGGAGGAGGGGCTCGCGTAGCGGGTAGGTGATGGTGCTTGGGGGTAGGGGCTCGTGTAGTCGGTAGGTGATGGTGGGGCAGCAGGAGGGGCTCGCGTAGCAGGTAGGTGATGGCGTGGGAGGAGGAGGGGCTCGCGTAGCGGGTAGGTGATGGCGTGGGAGGAGGAGGGGCTCGCGTAGCGGGTAGGTGATGGCGTGGGAGGAGGAGGGGCTCGCGTAGCTGGTAGGTGATGGCGTGGGAGGAGGAGGGGCTCGCGTAGCGGGTAGGTGATGGCGTGGGAGGAGGAGGGGCTCGCGTAGCGGGTAGGTGATGGCGTGGGAGGAGGAGGGGCTCGCGTAGCGGGTAGGTGATGGCGTGGGAGGAGGAGAGGCTCGCGTAGCGGGTAGGTGATGGCGTGGGAGGGGCTCGCGTAGCAGGTAGGTGATGGCGTGGGAGGAGGAGGGGCTCGCGTAGCAGGTAGGTGATGGCGTGGGAGGAGGAGGGGCTCGCGTAGCAGGTAGGTGATGGCGTGGGAGGAGGAGGGGCTCGCGTAGCGGGTAGGTGATGGCGTGGGAGGAGGAGGGGCTCGCGTAGCGGGTAGGTGATGGCGTGGGAGGAGGAGGGGCTCGCGTTGCGGGTAGGTGATGGCGTGGGAGGAGGAGGGGCTCGCGTAGCAGGTAGGTGATGGCGTGGGAGGAGGAGGGGCTCGCGTAGCAGGTAGGTGATGGCGTGGGAGGAGGAGGGGCTCGCGTAGCAGGTAGGTGATGGCGTGGGAGGAGGAGGGGCTCGCGTAGCAGGTAGGTGATGGCGTGGGAGGAGGAGGGGCTCGCGTAGCAGGTAGGTGATGGCGTGGGAGGAGGAGGGGCTCGCGTAGCGGGTAGGTGATGGCGTGGGAGGAGGAGGGGCTCGCGTAGCGCGTAGGTGATGGCGTGGGAGGAGGAGGGGCTCGCGTAGCGGGTAGGTGATGGCGTGGGAGGAGGAGGGGCTCGCGTAGCGGGTAGGTGATGGCGTGGGAGGAGGAGGGGCTCGCGTAGCGGGTAGGTGATGGCGTGGGAGGAGGAGGGGCTCGCGTAGCGGGTAGGTGATGGCGTGGGAGGAGGAGGGGCTCGCGTAGCGGGTAGGTGATGGCGTGGGAGGAGGAGGGGCTCGCGTAGCGGGTAGGTGATGGCGTGGGAGGAGGAGGGGCTCGCGTAGCGGGTAGGTGATGGCGTGGGAGGAGGAGGGGCTCGCGTAGCGGGTAGGTGATGGCGTGGGAGGAGGAGGGGCTCGCGTAGCGGGTAGGTGATGGCGTTGGAGGAGGAGGGGCTCGCGTAGCGGGTAGGTGATGGCGTGGGAGGAGGAGGGGCTCGCGTAGCGGGTAGGTCATGGCGGGGGAAGAGGGGGGCTCGCGTAGCGGGTAGGTGATGGCGGCTCGCGTAGCGGGTAGGTGATGACGGGGGAAGAGGGGGGGCTCGCGTAGCAGGTAGGTGATGGTGCTAGGGGTTAGCCGCTTGTGTAGTCGGTAGGTGATGGTGGGGCAGCAGGAGGGGCTCGCGTAGCAGGTAGGTGATGGCGTGGGAGGAGGAGGGGCTCGCGTAGCGGGTAGGTGATGGCGTGGGAGGAGGAGGGGCTCGCGTAGCGGGTAGGTGATGGCGTGGGAGGAGGAGGGGCTCGCGTAGCGGGTAGGTGATGGCGTGGGAGGAGGAGGGGCTCGCGTAGCGGGTAGGTGATGGCGTGGGAGGAGGAGGGGCTCGCGTAGCGGGTCGGTGACGGCGGGGGCAGGGGGGGTGGCTCGCGTAGCAGGTAGGTGATGGCGTGGGAGGAGGAGGGGCTCGCGTAGCAGGTAGGTGATGGCGTGGGAGGAGGAGGGGCTCGCGTAGCAGGTAGGTGATGGCGTGGGAGGAGGAGGGGCTCGCGTAGCAGGTAGGTGATGGCGTGGGAGGAGGAGGGGCTCGCGTAGCAGGTAGGTGATGGCGTGGGAGGAGGAGGGGCTCGCGTAGCAGGTAGGTGATGGCGTTGGAGGAGGAGGGGCTCGCGTAGCAGGTAGGTGATGGCGTGGGAGGAGGAGGGGCTCGCGTAGCAGGTAGGTGATGGTGGGAGGAGGAGGGGCTCGCGTAGCAGGTAGGTGATGGTGCTAGGGGGTAGGGGCTTGTGTAGTCGGTAGGTGATGGTGGGGCAGCAGGAGGGGCTCGCGTAGCAGGTAGGTGATGGTGTGGGAGGAGGAGGGGCTCGCGTAGCAGGTAGGTGATGGCGTGGGAGGAGGAGGGGGCTCGCGTAGCAGGTAGGTGATGGCGTGGGAGGAGGAGGGGCTCGCGTAGCAGGTAGGTGATGGCGTGGGAGGAGGAGGGGCTCGCGTAGCAGGTAGGTGATGGCGTGGGAGGAGGAGGGGCTCGCGTAGCAGGTAGGTGATGGCGTGGGAGGAGGAGGGGCTCGCGTAGCAGGTAGGTGATGGGGGGGGGGAGGAGGAGGGGCTCGCGTAGCAGGTAGGTGATGGCGTGGGAGGAGGAGGGGCTCGCGTAGCAGGTAGGTGATGGCGTGGGAGGAGGACGGGCTCGCGTAGCGGGTAGGTGATTGCGGGGGAAGAGGGGGGCTCGCGTAGCGGGTAGGTGATGGCGGGGGAGGAGGGGGGCTCGCGTAGTGGGTAGGTGATGGCGGGGACTCGCGTAGCAGGTAGGTGATGGCGGGGGAAGAGGGGGGGCTCGCGTAGCAGGTAGGTGATGGTGCTAGGGGGTAGGGGCTTGTGTAGTCGGTAGGTGATGGTGGGGCAGCAGGAGGGGCTCGCGTAGCAGGTAGTTGATGGTGTGGGAGGAGGAGGGGCTCGCGTAGCAGGTAGGTGATGGCGTGGGAGGAGGAGGGGCTCGCGTAGCGGGTAGGTGATGGCGTGGGAGGAGGAGGGGCTCGCGTAGCGGGTAGGTGATGGCGTGGGAGGAGGAGGGGCTCGCGTAGCGGGTAGGTGATGGCGTGGGAGGAGGAGGGGCTCGCGTAGCGGGTAGGTGATGGCGTGGGAGGAGGAGGGGCTCGCGTAGCGGGTAGGTGAGGGCGTGGGAGGAGGAGGGGCTCGCGTAGCGGGTTTGTGATGGCGGGGGAAGAGGGGGGGCTCGCGTAGCAGGTAGGTAATGGCGGGGGAGGAGGGGGGCTCGCGTACCGGGTAGGTGATGGCGGGGGCTCGCGTAGCAGGTAGGTGATCGCGGGGGAAGAGGGGGGGCTCGCGTAGCAGGTAGGTGATGGTGCTTGGGGGTAGGGGCTTGTGTAGTCGGTAGGTGATGGTGGGGCAGCAGGAGGGGCTCGCGTAGCAGGTAGGTGATGGTGGGGCAGCAGGAGGGGCTCGCGTAGCAGGTAGGTGATGGCGTGGGAGGAGGAGGGGCTCGCGTAGCAGGTAGGTGATGGCGTGGGAGGAGGAGGGGCTCGCATAGCAGGTAGGTGATGGCGTGGGAGGAGGAGGGGCTCGCGTAGCGGGTAAGTGATAGCGGGGGAAGAGGGGGGCTCGCGTAGCGGGTAGGTGATGGCGGGGGGGAGCTTGCGTAGCGGGTAGGTGATGGTGGGGGGGGGCTCGCGTAGCGGGTAGGTGATGGCGGGGGTGGGGGGGGCTCGCGTAGCGGGTAGGTGATGGCGGGGGAGCGGTTCGCGTAGCGGGTAGGTGGTGGTGGGGGGCTCACGTAGCGGGTAGGTGATGGCGGGGGGAGGGGCTCGCGTAGCGGGTAGGTGATTGGCTGGGGGGGAAGGGGCTCCTGTAGCAGGTAGGTGATGGCGGGGGAGGAGGGGGGGGCTCGTGTAGCGGGTAGGTGATGGCGGGGGGGAGGGGCTTGTGTAGCGGGTAGGTGATGGCGTGGGAGGAGGAGGGGCTCGCGTAGCAGGTAGGTGATGGCGTGGGAGGAGGAGGGGCTCGCGTAGCAGGTAGGTGATGGCGTGGGAGGAGGAGGGGCTCGCGTAGCGGGTAGGTGATGGCGTGGGAGGAGGAGGGGCTCGCGTAGCGGGTAGGTGATGGCGTGGGAGGAGGAGGGGCTCGCGTAGCGGGTAGGTGATGGCGTGGGAGGAGGAGGGGCTCGCGTAGCGGGTAGGTGATGGCGTGGGAGGAGGAGGGGCTCGCGTAGCGGGTAGGTGAGGGCGTGGGAGGAGGAGGGGCTCGCGTAGCGGGTTTGTGATGGCGGGGGAAGAGGGGGGGGCTCGCGTAGCAGGTAGGTAATGGCGGGGGAAGAGGGGGGGGCTCGCGTAGCGGGTAGGTGATGGCGGGGGAGGAGGGGGGCTCGCGTACCGGGTAGGTGATGGCGGGGGATCGCGTAGCAGGTAGGTGATCGCGGGGGAAGAGGGGGGGCTCGCGTAGCAGGTAGGTGATGGTGCTTGGGGGTAGGGGCTTGTCTAGTCGGTAGGTGATGGTGGGGCAGCAGGAGGGGCTCGCGTAGCAGGTAGGTGATGGTGGGGGCAGCAGGAGGGGCTCGCGTAGCAGGTAGGTGATGGCGTGGGAGGAGGAGGGGCTCGCGTAGCAGGTAGGTGATGGCGTGGGAGGAGGAGGGGCTCGCGTAGCAGGTAGGTGATGGCGTGGGAGGAGGAGGGGCTCGCGTAGCGGCTAAGTGATAGCGGGGGAAGAGGGGGGCTCGCGTAGCGGGTAGGTGATGGCGGGGGGGAGCTTGCGTAGCGGGTAGGTGATGGTGGGGGGGGCTCGCGTAGCGGGTAGGTGATGGCGGGGGTGGGGGGGGGCTCGCGTAGCGGGTAGGTGATGGCTGGGGAGCGGCTCGCGTAGCGGGTAGGTGGTGGTGGGGGGCTCGCGTAGCGGGTAGGTGATGGCGGGGGGAGGGGCTCGCGTAGCGGGTAGGTGATTGGCTGGGGGGGAAGGGGCTCCTGTAGCAGGTAGGTGATGGCGGGGGAGGAGGGGGGGCTCGTGTAGCGGGTAGGTGATGGCGGGGGGAGGGGCTCGTGTAGCGGGTAGGTGATGGCGGGGGGAGGGGATCGCGTAGCGGGTAGGTGATTGGCTGGGGGGAGGAGGGGCTCCTGTAGCCGGTAGGTGATGGCGGGGGAGGGGTTCGCTTAGCGGGTAGGTGATGGCGGGGGAGAGGGCCCTCGCGAAGCGGGTAGGTGATGGTAGGGGGGAGGGCCTTGCGTAGCGGGTAGGGCCTCGCGTAGCCGGTAGGTATTTGGGTGGGGGGAGGAGGGGCTCCTGTAGCAGGTAGGTGATGGTGGGGAGGAGGGGGTGCTTGTGTAGCGGGTAGGTGATGGTGGGGGGAGGGGTTCGCGTAGCGGGTAGGTGATGGCGGGAGAGGAGGGGCTCGCGTAGCCGGTAGGTGATGGCGGGAGAGGAGGGGCTCGCGTAGCGGGTAGGTGATGGCGGGGGAGGGGGGGCCTCGCGAAGCGGGTAGGTGATTGTAGGGGGGAGGGGCTCGCGTATTGGGTAGGTGATGTCGAGGGAGGGTAGGCTCGCGTAGCGGGTAGGTGATGTCAGGGGAGGAGGGGCTCGCGTAGAGGGTAGGTGATGGGGGAGGAGGGGCTCGCGTAGCGGGTAGGTGATGTCGCGGGAGGGGGGGCTCGCGTAGCCGGTGGGGCGGGGCTCGCCTAGTTGGGGGAGGAGGGGCTCGTGTAGCGGGGAGGGGCTGGCGTAGCAGGTTGGGCGGGGCTCGCGTAGTTGGTAGGTGATGGTGGCTGGGAGGAGGGGCTCGCGTAGCAGGTAGGTGATGGTGGCTGGGAGGAGGGACTCGTGTAGTGGGGGGGAGGAGGGGCTCGCGTAGTAGGTAGGTGATGGTGACTGGGAGGAGGGGCTCGCGTAGTAGGTGGGGGGGGCTCGCGTAGTTGGGGGGGGGGAGGGGCTCGCGTAGTAGGTAGTGGGGGGGAGGGGCTCGCTTAGTAGGTAGTTGGGGGGGAGGGGGGGGGCTCGCGTAGTAGGTAGTTTGGGGGGTGGCGGGAGGAGGGGCTCGCGTAGTAGGTAGTTGTGGGGAGGAGGGGCTCGCGTAGTAGGTAGTTGTGGGGAGGAGGGGCTCGCGTAGTAGGTAGTTGTGGGGAGGAGGGGCTCGCGTAGTAGGTAGTTGTGGGGAGGAGGGGCTCGCGTAGTAGGTAGTTGTGGGGAGGAGGGGCTCGCGTAGTAGGTAGTTGTGGGGAGGAGGGGCTCGCGTAGTAGGTAGTTGTGGGGAGGAGGGGCTCGCGTAGTAGGTAGTTGGGGGGGGAAGAGGGGCTCGCGTAGTAGGTAGTTGGGGGGGAGGAGGGGCTCGCGTAGTAGGTAGTTGGGGGGGAGGAGGGGCTCGCGTAGTAGGTAGTTGGGGGGGAGGAGGGGCTCGCGTAGTAGGTAGTTGGGGGGGAGGAGGGGCTCGCGTAGTAGGTAGTTGGGGGGGGGAGGAGGGGCTCGCGTAGTAGGTAGTGGGGGGGAGGGGCTCGCTTAGTAGGTAGTAGGGGGGGGGCCTCGCGTAGTAGGTAGTTGGGGGGTGGGGGAGGAGGGGGCTCGCGTAGTAGGTAGTTGGGGGAGGAGGGGCTCGCGTAGTAGGTAGTTGGGGGTGGGGGAGGAGGGGCTCGCGTAGTAGGTAGTTGGGGGTGGAGGAGGAGGGCCTCTCGTAGTAGGTAGTTGGGGGTGGAGGAGGAGGGCCTCTCGTAGTAGGTAGTTGGGGGTGGAGGAGGAGGGCCTCTCGTAGTAGGTAGTTGGGGGTGGAGGAGGAGGGCCTCTCGTAGTAGGTAGTTGGGGGTGGAGGAGGAGGGCCTCTCGTAGTAGGTAGTTGGGGGTGGAGGAGGAGGGCCTCTCGTAGTAGGTAGTTGGGGGTGGAGGAGGAGGGCCTCTCGTAGTAGGTAGTTGGGGGTGGAGGAGGAGGGCCTCTCGTAGTAGGTAGTTGGGGGTGGAGGAGGAGGGCCTCTCGTAGTAGGTAGTTGGGGGTGGAGGAGGAGGGCCTCTCGTAGTAGGTAGTTGGGGGTGGAGGAGGAGGGCCTCTCGTAGTAGGTAGTTGGGGGTGGAGGAGGAGGGCCTCTCGTAGTAGGTAGTTGGGGGTGGAGGAGGAGGGCCTCTCGTAGTAGGTAGTTGGGGGTGGAGGAGGAGGGCCTCTCGTAGTAGGTAGTTGGGGGTGGAGGAGGAGGGCCTCTCGTAGTAGGTAGTTGGGGGTGGAGGAGGAGGGCCTCTCGTAGTAGGTAGTTGGGGGTGGAGGAGGAGGGCCTCTCGTAGTAGGTAGTTGGGGGTGGAGGAGGAGGGCCTCTCGTAGTAGGTAGTTGGGGGTGGAGGAGGAGGGCCTCTCGTAGTAGGTAGTTGGGGGTGGAGGAGGAGGGCCTCTCGTAGTAGGTAGTTGGGGGTGGAGGAGGAGGGCCTCTCGTAGTAGGTAGTTGGGGGTGGAGGAGGAGGGCCTCTCGTAGTAGGTAGTTTAGGTAGTTGGGGGTGGAGGAGGAGGGCCTCTCGTAGTAGGTAGTTGGGGGTGGAGAGGAGGCCTCTCGTAGTAGGTAGTTGGGGGTGGAGGAGGAGGGCCTCTCGTAGTAGGTAGTTGGGGGTGGAGGAGGAGGGCCTCTCGTAGTAGGTAGTTGGGGGTGGAGGAGGAGGGCCTCTCGTAGTAGGTAGTTGGGGGTGGAGGAGGAGGGCCTCTCGTAGTAGGTAGTTGGGGGTGGAGGAGGAGGGCCTCTCGTAGTAGGTAGTTGGGGGTGGAGGAGGAGGGCCTCTCGTAGTAGGTAGTTGGGGGTGGAGGAGGAGGGCCTCTCGTAGTAGGTAGTTGGGGGTGGAGGAGGAGGGCCTCTCGTAGTAGGTAGTTGGGGGTGGAGGAGGAGGGCCTCTCGTAGTAGGTAGTTGGGGGTGGAGGAGGAGGGCCTCTCGTAGTAGGTAGTTGGGGGTGGAGGAGGAGGGCCTCTCGTAGTAGGTAGTTGGGGGTGGAGGAGGAGGGCCTCTCGTAGTAGGTAGTTGGGGGTGGAGGAGGAGGGCCTCTCGTAGTAGGTAGTTGGGGGTGGAGGAGGAGGGCCTCTCGTAGTAGGTAGTTGGGGGTGGAGGAGGAGGGCCTCTCGTAGTAGGTAGTTGGGGGTGGAGGAGGAGGGCCTCTCGTAGTAGGTAGTTGGGGGTGGAGGAGGAGGCCTCTCGTAGTAGGTAGTTGGGGGTGGAGGAGGAGGGCCTCTCGTAGTAGGTAGTTGGGGGTGGAGAGGAGGGCCTCTCGTAGTAGGTAGTTGGGGGTGGAGGAGGAGGGCCTCTCGTAGTAGGTAGTTGGGGGTGGAGGAGGAGGGCCTCTCGTAGTAGGTAGTTGGGGGTGGAGGAGGAGGGCCTCTCGTAGTAGGTAGTTGGGGGTGGGGGAGGGGGGCCTCGCGTAGTAGGTAGTTGGGGGTGGGGGAGGAGGGCCTCTCGTAGTAGCTACTTGGGGGGGAGGAGGGGCTCGCATAGTAGGTAGGTGATGGTGGATGGGAGGAGGGGCTCGCTGTAATGCTCTAATAGTGGCGTTTTGTGTGGGCGTAGCTGCGTGCTGTTGCACTTCTATCGTGTAGGGTAGGACCACCCCCTATGCTCTTGGCATGCTGGGAGTTGTAGTTGTGCCGTCGATGGGAGGCGCCACACGCAGACTGTATGCTAGTCTCCCCTGCGGTCACAGGCCCCTCCCCCAGCAGGCGTGCGGCGGCTGGTCTTCAGCGCTAATGTCTCTTCTCTCCAGCAGGGTTGGTGTTGGTGACGCAGCGAGGAGTCTTCAGCGCAGTAAGATGCCGGCAGGTAGGTACCTCAGGGCTAACCATGTGACCGCTACTATCCCTCTGGGTGAGGCAGGGTGGGGGGGGGAAGGGGTCTGTGACATCTGGGGGTCCTTGGAGGTGGGAAAGGGGAGTTTATGACTTCCGGGTGTCTTGGGGGGGTGGGGGGGGGGGGGAAGGGGGATTTATGACATCCGGGGGGCCTCGGCTGGTGGTGGTTCGTAGTAGGTAGGTGATGGTGCTGGAAGGTAGGGGCTTGTGTAGCAGGTAGGTGATGGTGGTGCAGGAGGCGCTCGCGTAGTGGGGCGGCGGAGGGGCTCGCGTAGTGGGTGGGTGATGGGTGGGGCGGAGGAGGGGCTCGCGTAGCGGGTGGGTGATGGGTGGGGCGGGAGGAGGGGCTCGCGTAGCGGGTGGGTGATGGGTGGGGCGGAGGAGGGGCTCGCGTAGCGGGTGGGGGTGTTTTGACGTCCGGGGGTCCTCGGGAGGTGGGGGATAGGCGGGTTTGTGATGTCCGGCGGTCCTCGGGGAGCTGGCGGTTCTGACGTCCGAGGGTCCGACTGCTTGTCAAAGGGGAATGGCTCTAAATGTAAAAGGGCGTCCGTGCTTTCAATCGCGGCCGTGACGCGGACCGCGCTCTCCTGCTCGGAGACGTCGGCTCCCTGTTCCTGCGGGGTCTTCACTACATCCTGGAGGTCCGGGGTTTGTACCGAGGGGCCGGCTCCTAGTCTCCATGGAACAATATATAAAGAGCGATTAAACACCACGACTACCGGCGGCAAGGAGGAACCGTGCAACCGCGGAGGAGGAGGAACCGTGCAACCGCGGAGGAGGAGGAACCGTGCAACCGCGGAGGAGGAGGAGCCCGCTGAAGGGGGAGGAGCCCGGCGGATAAATAAGAGGGATGAGTTGTTGGAAGTGAGAAAAAGCCTGCGTCATTAAGGGGTTAAAGACCTTTCTACAAGGTTGAGGATCGGGCTTGTTAGCGCTATAGCTAAATGAGGGGCGGGGCTGCTGACTAAGCTGTGCCTACAAGGGGTGTGTGGCTCTGCCCACAGGGTGTGGCTACAAGTGAGGGGCGGAGCTGATGACCGAGCTGTGGGGCATCTGTACATGGGGCGGGGGGGGGGTGTCTGTGGGGCATCTGTACATGGGGCGGGGGGGGGGGGTGTCTGTGGGGCATCTGTACATGGGGCGGGGGGGGGTGTCTGTGGGGCATCTGTACATGGGGCGGGGGGGTGTCTGTGGGGCATCTGTACATGCGGCGGGGGGGGGGGTGTCTGTGGGGCATCTGTACATGGGGCGGGGGGGGGTGTCTGTGGGGCATCTGTACATGGGGCGGGGGGGGGGTGTCTGTGGGGCATCTGTACATGGGGCGGGGGGGGGTGTCTGTGGGGCATCTGTACATGGGGCGGGGGGGGGTGTCTGTGGGGCATCTGTACATGGGGCGGGGGGGGGTGTCTGTGGGGCATCTGTACATGGGGCGGGGGGGGTGTCTGTGGGGCATCTGTACATGGGGCGGGGGGGGGGGTGTCTGTGGGGCATCTGTACATGGGGCGGGGGGGGGGTATCTGTGGGGCTTCTGTACATGGGGCGGGGGGGGGTGTCTGTGGGGCATCTGTACATGGGGCGGGGGGGGGTGTCTGTGGGGCATCTGTACGTGGGGCGGGGGGGGGGTGTCTGTGGGGCATCTGTACGTGGGGCGGGGGGGGGGTGTCTGTGGGGCATCTGTACGTGGGGCGGGGGGGGTGTCTGTGGGGCATCTGTACGTGGGGCGGGGGGGGTGTCTGTGGGGCATCTGTACGTGGGGCGGGGGGGGTGTCTGTGGGGCATCTGTACATGGGGCGGGGGGGGGTGTCTGTGGGGCATCTGTACATGGGGCGGGGGGGGGGTGTCTGTGGGGCATCTGTACATGGGGCGGGGGGGGGTGTCTGTGGGGCATCTGTACATGGGGCGGGGGGGGGTATCTGTGGGGCATCTGTACATGGGGCGGGGGGGGGTGTCTGTGGGGCATCTGTACATGGGGCGGGGGGGTGTCTGTGGGGCATCTGTACATGGGGCGGGGGGGTGTCTGTGGGGCATCTGTACATGGGGCGGGGGGGGGTGTCTGTGGGGCATCTACATGGGGCGGGGGGGGTGTCTGTGGGGCATCTGTACATGGGGCGGGGGGGGGTGTCTGTGGGGCATCTGTACATGGGGCGGGGGGGGTGTCTGTGGGACATCTGTACATGGGGCGGGGGGGGGTGTCTGTGGGGCATCTGTACATGGGGCGGGGGGGGGGTGTCTGTGGGGCATCTGTACATGGGGCGGGGGGGGGGTGTCTGTGGGGCATCTGTACATGGGGCGGGGGGGGGGTGTCTGTGGGGCATCTGTACATGGGGCGGGGGGGTGTCTGTGGGGCATCTGTACTTGGGGCGGGGGGGGGTCTCTGTGGGGCATCTGTACATGGGGCGAGGGGGGCCTCTGTGGGGCATCTGTACATGGGGCGAGGGGGGCCTCTGTGGGGCATCTGTACATGGGGCGAGGGGGGCCTCTGTGGGGCATCTGTACATGGGGCGAGGGGGGCCTCTGTGGGGCATCTGTACATGGGGCGAGGGGGGTCTCTGTGGGGCATCTGTACATGGGGCGAGGGGGGTCTCTGTGGGGCATCTGTACATGGGGCGGGGAGGGTCTCTGTGGGGCATCTGTACATGGGGCGGGGAGGGTCTCTGTGGGGCATCTGTACATGGGGCGGGGAGGGTCTCTGTGGGGCATCTGTACATGGGGCGGGGGGGGTCTCTGTGGGGCATCTGTACATGGGGCGGGGGGGGTCTCTGTGGGGCATCTGTACATGGGGCGGGGGGGGTCTCTGTGGGGCATCTGTACATGGGGCGGGGGGGTGTCTGTGGGGCATCTGTACATGGGGCGGGGGGGGATGTCTGTGGGGCATCTGTACATGGGGCGGAGGGGGGGGTGTCTGTGGGGCATCTGTACATGGGGCGGAGGGGGGGGGGTGTCTGTGGGGCATCTGTACATGGGGCGGAGGGGGGGGGGGTGTCTGTGGGGCATCTGTACATGGGGCGGAGGGGGGGGGGTGTCTGTGGGGCATCTGTACATGGGGCGGAGGGGGGGGGGTGTCTTTGGGGCATCTGTACATGGGGCGGAGGGGGGGGGGTGTCTGTGGGGCATCTGTACATGGGGCGGAGGGGGGGGGGGGTGTCTGTGGGGCATCTATACATGGGGCGGAGGGGGGGGGTGTCTGTGGGGCATCTGTACATGGGGCGGAGGGGGGGGGGTGTCTGTGGGGCATCTGTACATGGGGCGGAGGGGGGGGGGTGTCTGTGGGGCATCTGTACATGGGGCGGGGGGGGGTGTCTGGGGCATCTGTACATGGGGCGGAGGGGGGGGGTGTCTGTGGGGCATCTGTACATGGGGCGGGGGGGGGTGTCTGTGGGGCATCTGTACATGGGGCGGGGGGGTGTCTGTGGGGCATCTGTACATGGGGCGGAGGGGGGGGGGTGTCTGTGGGGCATCTGTACATGGGGCGGAGGGGGGGGGGGTGTCTGTGGGGCATCTGTACATGGGGCGGAGGGGGGGGGTGTCTGTGGGGCATCTGTACATGGGGCGGAGGGGGGGGGGTGTCTGTGGGGCATCTGTACATGGGGCGGAGGGGGGGGGGGTGTCTGTGGGGCATCTGTACATGGGGCGGAGGGGGGGGGGTGTCTGTGGGGCATCTGTACATGGGGCGGAGGGGGGGGTGTCTGTGGGGCATCTGTACATGGGGCGGAGGGGGGGATGTCTGTGGGGCATCTGTACATGGGGCGGAGGGGGGGGGGTGTCTGTGGGGCATCTGTACATGGGGTGGAGGGGGGGGGGTGTCTGTGGGGCATCTGTACATGGGGCGGAGGGGGGGGGGGTGTCTGTGGGGCATCTGTACATGGGGCGGAGGGGGGGGGGTGTCTGTGGGGCATCTGTACATGGGGCGGAGGGGGGGGGGTGTCTGTGGGGCATCTGTACATGGGGCGGAGGGGGGGGGGTGTCTGTGGGGCATCTGTACATGGGGCGGGGGGGGGGGGGTGTCTGTGGGGCATCTGTACATGGGGCGGGGGGGGGGGGTGTCTGTGGGGCATCTGTACATGGGGCGGGGGGGGGGTGTCTGCGGGGCATCTGTACATGTGGCGGGGGGGGTTGTCTGCGGGCATCTGTACATGGGGCGGGGGGGTTGTCTGCGGGGCATCTGTACATGGGGGGTGTCTGTGGGGCATCTGTACATGGGGGGTGTCTGTGGGGCATCTGTACATGGGGGGTGTCTGTGGGGCATCTGTACATGGGGGGTGTCTGTGGGGCATCTGTACATGGGGGGGGTGTTTGGGGCATCTGTACATGGGGTGTGTGTGTGGGGCATCTGTACATGGGGGGGGGCATCTGTACATGGGGGGGGCATCTGTACATAGGGGTGTGTGTGGGGGCATCTGTACATGGGGGGGCATCTGTACTTGTGGGGTGGGGGGTAAGGGGCATCTGTACATGGGGGGCGGGGGGGTGTGTGGCATCTGTACATGGGGGGGGGCATCTGTACATGGAGGGGGCATCTGTACATGGAGGGGGCATCTGTACATGGGGGGGGGGCATCTGTACATGGGGGAGGGGGCATCTGTACATGGGGGAGGGGGCATCTGTACATGGGGGGGGGCATCTGTACATGGGGGGGGCATCTGTACATGGGGGGGGGGGCATCTGTACATGGGGGGGGGGGCATCTGTACATGGGGGGGGGGGGGGCATCTGTACATGGGGGGGGGCATCTGTACATGGGGGGGGGGGGCATCTGTACATGGGGGGGGGGGCATCTGTACATGGGGGAGGGGGCATCTGTACATGGGGGAGGGGGCATCTGTACATGGGGGAGGGGGCATCTGTACATGGGGGAGGGGGCATCTGTACATGGGGGAGGGGGCATCTGTACATGGGGGTGGGGGGGGCATCTGTACATGGGGGATGGGGTTGTGTGTGGGGGGGCATCTGTACATGGGGGATGGGGTTGTCTGCGGGGCATCTGTACATGGGGGATGGGGTTGTCTGCGGGGCATCTGTACATGGGGCGGGGGGGGTGTCTGCGGGGCATCTGTACATGGGGCGGGGGTGTGTGTCTGCGGGGCATCTGTACATGGGGCGGGGGTGTGTGTCTGCGGGGCATCTGTACATGGGGCGGGGGTGTGTGTCTGTGGGGCATCTGTACATGGGGCGGGGGGGGGGGGGTGTCTGTGGGGGCATCTGTACATGGGGCGGGGGGGGGGTGTCTGTGGGGCATCTGTACATGTGGCGGGGGGGGTTGTCTGCGGGGCATCTGTACATGGGGCGGGGGGGGGGTTGTCTGCGGGGCATCTGTACATGGGGGGTGTCTGCGGGGCATCTGTACATGGGGGGTGTCTGTGGGGCATCTGTACATGGAGGGTGTCTGTGGGGCATCTGTACATGGGGGGGGGTGTTTGGGGCATCTGTACATGGGGGTGTGTGTGGGGCATCTATACATGGGGCGGAGGGGGGGGGGGGTGTCTGTGGGGCATCTGTACATGGGGCGGGGGGGGGTGTCTGGGGCATCTGTACATGGGGCGGAGGGGGGGGTGTCTGTGGGGCATCTGTACATGGGGCGGGGGGGGGGTGTCTGTGGGGCATCTGTACATGGGGCGGGGGGGTGTCTGTGGGGCATCTGTACATGGGGCGGAGGGGGGGGTGTCTGTGGGGCATCTGTACATGGGGCGGAGGGGGGGGTGTCTGTGGGGCATCTGTACATGGGGCGGGGGGGGTGTCTGTGGGACATCTGTACATGGGGCGGGGGGGGGTGTCTGTGGGACATCTGTACATGGGGCGGAGGGGGGGGGTGTCTGTGGGGCATCTGTACATGGGGCGGAGGGGGGGGGTGTCTGTGGGGCATCTGTACATGGGGCGGAGGGGGGGGGTGTCTGTGGGGCATCTGTACATGGGGCGGAGGGGGGGATGTCTGTGGGGCATCTGTACATGGGGCGGAGGGGGGGGGTGTCTGTGGGGCATCTGTACATGGGGCGGAGGGGGGGGGGGGGTGTCTGTGGGGCATCTGTACATGGGGCGGAGGGGGGGGGGAGGGGTGTCTGTGGGGCATCTGTACATGGGGCGGAGGGGGGGGGTGTCTGTGGGGCATCTGTACATGGGGCGGAGGGGGGGGGTGTCTGTGGGGCATCTGTACATGGGGCGGAGGGGGGGGGGTGTCTGTGGGGCATCTGTACATGGGGCGGAGGGGGGGGGGGTGTCTGTGGGGCATCTGTACATGGGGCGGAGGGGGGGGGGGTGTCTGTGGGGCATCTGTACATGGGGCGGGGGGGGGTGTCTGTGGGGCATCTGTACATGGGGCGGGGGGGGGGTGTCTGTGGGGCATCTGTACATGGGGCGGGGGGGGGGGGTGTCTGCGGGGCATCTGTACATGTGGCGGGGGGGGGGTTGTCTGCGGGGCATCTGTACATGGGGCGGGGGGGTTGTCTGCGGGGCATCTGTACATGGGGGGTGTCTGTGGGGCATCTGTACATGGGGGGTGTCTGTGGGGCATCTGTACATGGGGGGTGTCTGTGGGGCATCTGTACATGGGGGGTGTCTGTGGGGCATCTGTACATGGGGGGGGTGTTTGGGGCATCTGTACATGGGGGGGGTGTGTGTGGGGCATCTGTACATGGGGGGGGCATCTGTACATGGGGGGGCATCTGTACATAGGGGTGTGTGTGGGGCATCTGTACATGGGGGGGCATCTGTACTTGTGGGGTGGGGGGTAAGGGGCATCTGTACATGGGGGGCGGGGGGTGTGTGGCATCTGTACATGGGGGGGGGGCATCTGTACATGGAGGGGGCATCTGTACATGGAGGGGGCATCTGTACATGGAGGGGGCATCTGTACATGGGGGGGGCATCTGTACATGGGGGAGGGGGCATCTGTACATGGGGGGGGGGCATCTGTACATGGGGGGGCATCTGTACATGGGGGGGGGCATCTGTACATGGGGGGGGGGCATCTGTACATGGGGGGGGGGCATCTGTACATGGGGAGGGGGCATCTGTACATGGGGGAGGGGGCATCTGTACATGGGGGGGTGGGGGGCATCTGTACATGGGGGTGGGGGGGCATCTGTACATGGGGGATGGGGTTGTGTGGGGGGGCATCTGTACATGGGGGATGGGGG
The DNA here is from genome assembly GCF_035609145.1 of Eleutherodactylus coqui. Lineage (NCBI taxonomy): Eukaryota > Metazoa > Chordata > Amphibia > Anura > Eleutherodactylidae > Eleutherodactylus > Eleutherodactylus coqui. The sequence goes on from NC_089845.1 coordinate 175,062,851, forward strand.
TTGTCTGCGGGGCATCTGTACATGGGGGATGGGGTTGTCTGCGGGGCATCTGTACATGGGGGATGGGGTTGTCTGCGGGGCATCTGTACATGGGGCGGGGGGGGGTGTCTGCGGGGCATCTGTACATGGGGCGGGGGTGTGTGTCTGCGGGGCATCTGTACATGGGGCGGGGGTGTGTGTCTGCGGGGCATCTGTACATGGGGCGGGGGTGTGTGTCTGTGGGGCATCTGTACATGGGGCGGGGGTGTGTGTCTGTGGGGCATCTGTACATGGGGCGGGGGGGGGGTGTCTGTGGGGCATCTGTACATGGGGCGGGGGGGGGTGTCTGTGGGGCATCTGTACATGTGGCGGGGGGGGGGTTGTCTGCGGGGCATCTGTACATGGGGCGGGGGGGTTGTCTGCGGGGCATCTGTACATGGGGGGTGTCTGCGGGGCATCTGTACATGGGGGGTGTCTGTGGGGCATCTGTACATGGAGGGTGTCTGTGGGGCATCTGTACATGGGGGGGGGTGTTTGGGGCATCTGTACATGGGGGGTGTGTGTGGGGCATCTGTACATGGGGGGGGCATCTGTACATGGGGGGGGGCATCTGTACATAGGGGTGTGTGTGGGGCATCTGTACATGGGGGGGCATCTGTACTTGTGGGGTGGGGGGTAAGGGGCATCCGTACATGGGGGGCGGGGGGGTGTGTGGCATCTGTACATGGGGGGGGGGCATCTGTACATGGGGGGGCATCTGTACATGGGGGGGGGGCATCTGTACATGGAGGGGGCATCTGTACATGGAGGGGGCATCTGTACATGGAGGGGGCATCTGTACATGGGGGGGGCATCTGTACATGGGGGGGGGGCATCTGTACATGGGGGAGGGGGCATCTGTACATGGGGGAGGGGGCATCTGTACATGGGGGAGGGGGCATCTGTACATGGGGGGGGGGCATCTGTACATGGGGGGGGGGCATCTGTACATGGGGGGGGGGGGCATCTGTACATGGGGGGGGGGGCATCTGTACATGGGGGAGGGGGGCATCTGTACATGGGGGGGGGCATCTGTACATGGGGGGGGGGCATCTGTACATGGGGGAGGGGGCATCTGTACATGGGGGAGGGGGCATCTGTACATGGGGGAGGGGGCATCTGTACATGGGGGAGGGGGCATCTGTACATGGGGGGAGGGGGCATCTGTACATGGGGGGGTGGGGGGCATCTGTACATGGGGGGGTGGGGGGCATCTGTACATGGGGGTGGGGGGGCATCTGTACATGGGGGCAGGGGCATCTGTACATGGGGATGGGGTTGTCTGCGGGGCATCTGTACATGGCGGATGGGGTTGTCTGCGGGGCATCTGTACATGGCGGATGGGGTTGTCTGCGGGGCATCTGTACATGGCGGATGGGGTTGTCTGCGGGGCATCTGTACATGGCGGATGGGGTTGTCTGCGGGGCATCTGTACATGGCGGATGGGGTTGTCTGCGGGGCATCTGTACATGGCGGATGGGGTTGTCTGCGGGGCATCTGTACATGGCGGATGGGGTTGTCTGCGGGGCATCTGTACATGGCGGATGGGGTTGTCTGCGGGGCATCTGTACATGGCGGATGGGGTTGCCTGCGGGGCATCTGTACATGGCGGATGGGGTTGCCTGCGGGGCATCTGTACATGGCGGATGGGGTTGCCTGCGGGGCATCTGTACATGGCGGATGGGGTTGCCTGCGGGGCATCTGTACATGGCGGATGGGGTTGCCTGCGGGGCATCTGTACATGGCGGATGGGGTTGCCTGCGGGGCATCTGTACATGGCGGATGGGGTTGCCTGCGGGGCATCTGTACATGGCGGATGGGGTTGCCTGCGGGGCATCTGTACATGGCGGATGGGGTTGCCTGCGGGGCATCTGTACATGGCGGATGGGGTTGCCTGCGGGGCATCTGTACATGGCGGATGGGGTTGCCTGCGGGGCATCTGTACATGGCGGATGGGGTTGCCTGCGGGGCATCTGTACATGGCGGATGGGGTTGCCTGCGGGGGCATCTGTACATGGCGGATGGGGTTGCCTGCGGGGCATCTGTACATGGCGGATGGGGTTGCCTGCGGGGCATCTGTACATGGCGGATGGGGTTGCCTGCGGGGCATCTGTACATGGCGGATGGGGTTGCCTGCGGGGCATCTGTACATGGCGGATGGGGTTGCCTGCGGGGCATCTGTACATGGCGGATGGGGTTGCTGCGGGGCATCTGTACATGGCGGATGGGGTTGCCTGCGGGGCATCTGTGCGTGTTGGGGGGGTCTGCGGGGCATCTGTACATGGGGGGATGGGGTTGTCTGCGGGGCATCTGGACAATGGGGGATGGGGTTGTCTGCGGGGCATCTGGACAATGGGGGATGGGGTTGTCTGCGGGGCATCTGTACATGAGGGGGTGTCTGTTAGGATCTGTGCGTGTTGGGGGGGTCTGCGGGGCATCTGTGTGGGGCAGATCAGAAGAAGAATGGAGGACGGGGTCATTTGGGTCATTGTGTTGGCATGGAAGCCTTCTCTCCGTGTCATGTGGGTGCAGAGTGGCGATCTGATAACCCCGCCCACACCGGAGGGGGAGGAGCTCCATTCTGTGGTTTCATCCTAGGAGGAGGAGATAATTGATGTTTTTCGTGGAGTGGCGCCGCCGTGAGGAGCGTGAAGGACCGGCGCGGTTCGGATGTCTGCTGGGGTGATTTCTCTGTTGGTCGTCGTCTCCTTTCTGCTAAGTCGCCTTTGGAAGAAGCGTAGATGCGGCATGTGATGCGGACGCCGTGTCCCCTCACACGATGATGGCGGCGGTGGCTGTCTGTGATCTCCTGGCCCCATCTGGCAGACCCTTCTAAGAGGATTATTACCCGTGGTGTACTAATATATACCGTATACCCGCCAGCGGCTCCATCACCCGCTGAACCTTTTGGTCCGCACAATTGGCTGCGGTTTGTTAGTTTCCACGTGACAAAACTAGGCAGGAATAGTCGTCGGACGTGAAATTAGAGGGTTCTCTTCGCAGGGCGTTCCGGTCTGAGAAGTTACTGGCCCTTGTTAGCTCCTCCTTGCTGTCAGTGAATGGAAACCTCACCTGCTAGCACTGAGGCCCCATGTTTCTTCAATCTGTTAATTCAGAACGTCTGCTAGAGCGCCACGGAGCTGCAGCATAGTGCGACGTTGTACAAATCACGTCTGTGACCCTCATCACTAGAGGTAGTCCACGGCGCCCAGCAGTGATCTGTCCTCCAGGTAGGTCATCAGTAGTTGCCTCCAGAGGCTGTCTGGCATTTGGGACCCCCGGCTATCAGCAGATGGGAGGAGCTGGAAGAGCAGTGTGGCGCCACCGCCTCCTCCCATCCGCTGGTGGCTGGGGGTCCCAAATGCCAGCCAGCCTCCCCCTCCCCCCTGCTGCAGACCGCCGCGGGGGGCGCAGCAATCTGAAGAGTGTGATTTTCGAGGGTGTGCAGATTTGACCGGTGAGGAGACGGTGGCTTCAGTCGCCGCCCGTCACTTGGTTTATGATGCTGTTGGGAGGTAATGGGGCCCTGTACAGTCATTAGGCGGGGGCCACTGCTGCGGTCAGGGCTGTCCTTAGATCTTATTGGCCTCAGCCATCATGGGGTGCAGGGAGCGATGACTGATAGGGATCATGGCACTGCCAGGGCTCAATGCTCCAGGTGAGACTTGTCTCCAATTCTAGCCATTGTTCTATGGTGCAGCACTCAACAGAGCCGCCGGTCCCCAGAATACACGCAGTGATGGAAACAAAAGGGTTAAAAAGCAAAAATACCTAAATGATTCTAGAAAAAAAATCTTTTAAATAGTGGTCTTTGACAGCTACTACTGGCAGCCGCTGTAAGTGGCGCCTGCTGTGGACACTGTGTGCATTACAAGGACTCCAGCTAAACTGCTCTTGTGGTTCGGTGTATCTTTATTGAAAGTTTGCAAATTGGTAAGAAGATTAGATGGAAGTTCCTACAAACGGAGGTGCCTCCTTCGTTGTGTGCGCGACCACTAGAAACCGCAGACCCGGAGGAGAAGGTCCCCAGCACCTTGTAGGATGCCAGGACTAAAGCCATCGGGGACTGGGCTGGTGCCCAGCTGTAGGTCCTGGATGACCACTGGAAGTTGTGGCGACACTGTGATGCCTTCACTCTGATTGTAGAGCGTGGGGGCTATAAGTCAGTTATTCCCGGGGTCTTCTGGATTGATGGACTGGGTAACGCACTATTGGAGGGTGTAAAGCTTTGCATACTGGCAAATTCTTGTTAGTCATGAGGTTGAGTTGCCGGACCTGCCGTGACTTGAAACTATGTTACTGCGGCAATTGTGGCTGGAGAGCCGATGGGTTTAGACGGCCCAGTATTAGTGGCTCTGATCGAAACACATGGAATGCTGAGAATTGGCTTATGGGATGAGCGGTCGCTGCGACCATCGTCCATCCCGACAGACTAGTCCCCAATCACTGATAAATTTAGTAGATCAAGTGAATTACTAAATTACTGCCCCCTATGTACAAGAATATAACTACTATAATACTGATCCCTATGTACAAGAATATAACTACTATAATACTGCTTCCTATGTACAAGAATATAACTACTATAATACTGCCTCCTATGTACAAGAATATAACTACTATAATACTGCCCCCTATGTACAAGAATATAACGACTATAATACTGCCTCCTATGTACAAGAATATAACTACTATAATACTGCCCCCTATGTACAAGAATATAACGACTATAATACTGCCTCCTATGTACAAGAATATAACTACTATAATACTGCCCCCCTATGTACAAGAATATAACTACTATAATACTGATCCCTATGTACAAGAATTATAACTACTATAATACTGCCCCCTATGTACAAGAATATAACTACTATAATACTGCCCTCTATGTACAAGAATATAACTACTATAATACTGCCCCCTATGTACAAGAATATAACTACTATAATACTGCCCCTATGTACAAGAATATAACTACTATAATACTGCCCCCTATGTACAGGAATATAACTACTACAATACTGCCCCCTATGTACAAGAATATAACTACTATAATACTGTTCCTATGTACAAGAATATAACTACTATAATACTGCCCCCTGTGTACAAGAATATAACTACTATAATACTGCCCCCTGTGTACAAGAATATAACTACTATAATACTGCCCCCTATGTACAAGAATACAACTACTATAATACTGCTCCTATGTACAAGAATATAACTACTATAATACTGCTCCTATGTACAAGTATATAACTACTATAATACTGCCCCCTATGTACAAGAATATAACTACTATAAATACTGCCCCCTATGTACAAGAATATAACTACTATAATACTGCCCCCTTGTACAAGAATATAACATACTATAATACTGCCCCCTATGTACAAGAATATAACTACTATAATACTGCTCCTATGTACAAGAATATAACTACTATAATACTACCCCCTATGTACAAGAATATAACTACTATAATACTGCTCCCTATGTACAAGAATATAACTACTATAATACTGTCCCCTATGTACAAGAATATAACTACTATAATACTGCCCCCTATGTACAAGAATATAACTACTATAATACTGCCCCCTGTGTACAAGAATATAACTACTATAATACTGCTCCTTATGTACAAGAATTTAACTACTATAATACTGCCCCCTATGTACAAGAATATAACTACTATAATACTGCCCCCTGTGTACAAGAATATAACTACTATAATACTGCTCCTTATGTACAAGAATTTAACTACTATAATACTGCCCCTATGTACAAGAATATAACTACTATAATACTGCCCCCTATGTACAAGAATATAACTAGTATAATACTGCCCCCTATGTACAAGAATATAACCACTATAATACTGCCCCCTATGTACAAGAATATAACTACTATAATACTGCCCCCTATGTACAAGAATATAACTACTATAATACTGCCCCCTATGTACAAGAATATAACTACTATAATACTGCCCCCTGTGTACAAGAATATAACTACTATAATACTGCCCCTATGTACAAGAATATAACTACTATAATACTGCCCCCTATGTACAAGAATATAACTACTATAATACTGCCCCCTATGTACAAGAATATAACTACTATAATACTGCCCCCCCATGTACAAGAATATAACTACTATCAATACTGCCCCCTATGTACAAGAATATAACTACTATAATACTGCCTACTATGTACAAGAATATAAGTACTATAATACTGCCCCCTATGTACAAGAATATAACTACTATAATACTGCTCCTATGTACAAGAATATAACTAGTATAATACTGCCCCCTATGTGCAAGAATATAACTACTATAATACTGCCTCCTATGTACAAGAATATAACTACTATAATACTGCCCCTATGTACAAGAATATAACTACTATAATACTGCCCCCTATGTGCAAGAATATAACTACTATAATACTGCTCCTATATGCAAGAATATAACTAGTATAATACTGCCTCCTATGTACAAGAATATAACTACTATAATACTGCCCCCTATGTACAAGAATATAAGTACTATAATACTGCCCCCTATGTACAAGGATATAACTACTATAATACTGCCCCTATGTACAAGAATATAACTACTATAATACTGCCCCCTATGTACAAGAATATAACTACTATAATACTGCAAACTATGTACAAGAATATAACTACTATAATACTGTTCCTATGTACAAGAATATAACTACTATATTACTGCCCCCTATGTACAAGAATAGAACTACTATAATACTGCCCTCTATGTACAAGAATATAACTACTTATAATACTGCCTCCTATGTACAAGAATATAACTACTATAATACTGCCTCCTATATACAAGAATATAACTACTATAATACTGCCCCCTATGTACAAGAATATAACTACTATAATACTGCCCCCTATGTACAAGATATAACTACTATAATACTGCCCCCTATGTACAAGAATATAACTACTATAATACTGCTCCTATATACAAGAATATAACTACTATGATACTGCTCCTATGTACAAGAATATAACTACTATAATACTGCCCCCTATGTACAAGAATATAACTACTATAATACTGCCCCCTATGTACAAGAATATAACTACTATAATACTGCCCCCTATGTACAAGAATATAACTACTATAATACTGCCCCCTATGTACAAGAATATAACTACTATAATACTGCTCCATGTACAAGAATATAACTACTATAATACTGCCCCCTATGTACAAGAATATAACTACTATAATACTGCCCGTGTACAAGAATATAACTACTATAATAATGCCCCTATGTACAAGAATATAACTACTATAATACTGCTCCTATATACAAGAATATAACTAGTATAATACTGCCCCCTATGTACAAGAATATAACTACTATAATTCTGCCCCCTATGTACAAGAATATAACTACTATAATACTGCCCGCTATGTACAAGAATATAACTACTATAATACTGCTCCTATGTACAAGAATATAACTACTATAATACTGCCCCCGTGTACAAGAATATAACTACTATAATACTGCCTCCTATGTACAAGAATATAACTACTATAATACGGCCTCCTATGTACAAGAATATAACTACTATAGTACTGTCCCCTATGTACAAGAATATAACTACTATAATACTGCCCCCTGTGTACAAGAATATAACTACTATAATACTGCCCCCTATGTACAGGAATATAACTACTATAATACTGCCTCCTATGTACAGGAATATAACTACTATAATACTGCCCCTATGTACAAGAATATAACTACTATAATACTGCCCCCTATGTACAAGTATATAACTACTATAAATCTGCCCCCTATGTACAAGAATATATATACTATAATACTGCCTCCTATGTACAAGAATATATCTACTATAATACTGCCTCCTATGTACAAGAATATAACTACTATAATACTGCCTCCTATGTACAAGAATATAACTACTATAATACTGCCCCTATGTACAAGAATATAACTACTATAATACTGCCCCCTATGTACAAGAATATAACCAGTATAATATTGCCTCCTATGTACAAGAATATAACTACTATAATACTGCCCCCTATGTACAAGAATATAACTACTATAATACTGCCTCCTATGTACAAGAATATAACTACTATAATACTGCCCCCTATGTACAAGAATATAACCAGTATAATATTGCCTCCTATGTACAAGAATATAGCTACTATAATACTGCCCCCTATGTACAAGAATATAGCTACTTTAATACTGCTCCTATGTACAAGAATATACCTACTATAATACTGCCCCCTATGTACAAGAATATAACTACTATAATACTGCCCCTATGTACAAGAATATAACTACTATAATACTGCCCCTATGTACAAGAATATAACTACTATAATACTGCCCCTATGTACAAGAATATAACTACTATAATACTGCTCCTATGTACAAGAATATAACTACTATAATACTGCCCCCTATGTACAAGAATATAACTACTATAATACTGCCCCCTATGTACAAGAATATAACTACTATAATACTGCCCCCTATGTACAAGAATATAACTACTATAATACTGCCCCCTATGTACAAGAATATAACTACTATAATACTGCCCCCTATGTACAAGAATATAACTACTATAATACTGCCCCCTATGTACAAGAATATAACTACTATAATACTGCCCCCTATGTACAAGAATATAACTACTATAATACTGCCTCCTATATACAAGAATATACCTACTATAATACTGCCCCCTATGTACAAGAATATAACTACTATAATACTGCCCCCTATGTACAAGAATATAACTACTATAATACTGCCCCCTATGTACAAGAATATAACTACTATAATACTGCCCTCTATGTACAAGAATATAACTACTATAATACTGCTCCTATGTACAAGAATATAACCAGTATAATATTGCCTCCTATGTACAAGAATATAACTACTATAATACTGCCCCCTATGTACAAGAATATAACTAGTATAATACTGTCCCCTATGTACAAGAATATAACTACTATAATACTGCCCCCTGTGTACAAGAATATAACTACTATAATACTGCCCTTATGTACAAGAATATAACTACTATAATACTGCCCCCTATGTACAAGAATATAACTACTATAATACTGCTCCTATGTACAAGAATATAACTACTATAATACGGCCTCCTATGTACAAGAATATAACTACTATAGTACTGCCCCCTATGTACAAGAATATAACTACTATAATACTGCCCCCTGTGTACAAGAATATAACTACTATAATACTGCCCCCTATGTACAGGAATATAACTACTATAATACTGCCTCCTATGTACAGGAATATAACTACTATAATACTGCCTCCTATGTACAGGAATATAACTACTATAATACTGCCCCTATGTACAAGAATATAACTACTATAATACTGCCCCCTATGTACAAGTATATAACTACTATAAATCTGCCCCCTATGTACAAGAATATATCTACTATAATACTGCCTCCTATGTACAAGGATAGAACTACTATAATACTGCCCCTATGTAAAAGAATATAACTACTATAATACTGCCCCCTATGTACAAGACTATAACTACTATAATACTGCCCCCTATGTACAAGTATATAACTACTATAATACTGCCCCCTATGTACAAGAATATAACTACTATAATACTGCCCTCTATGTACAAGAATATAACTACTATAATACTGCCCCCTATGTACAAGAATATAACTACTATAATACTGCCCCCTATGTACAAGAATATAACTACTATAATACTGCCCCCTATGTACAAGAATATAACTACTATAATACTGCTCCTATGTACAAGAATATAACTACTATAATACTCCCCCCTATGTACAAGAATATAACTACTATAATACTGTCTATGTACAATAATATTACTACTATAATACTGCCCCCTATGTACAAGAATATAACTACTATAATACTGCTCCTATGTACAAGAATATAACTACTATAATACTGCCTCCTATGTACAAGAATATAACTACCATAATACTGTCTATGTACAATAATATTACTACTATAATACTGCCCCCTATGTACAAGAATATAACTACTATGATACTGCCCCCTATGTACAAGAATATAACTACTATAATACTGCCTCCTATGTACAAGAATATAACTACTATAATACTGTCCCCTATGTACAAGAATATAACTACTATAATACTGCCCCCTGTGTACAAGAATATAACTACTATAATACTGCCCTTATGTACAAGAATATAACTACTATAATACTGCTCCTATGTACAAGAATATAACTGCTATAATACTGCCCCCTATGTACTAGAATATAACTACTATAATACTGCCCCCTATGTACAAGAATATAACTACTATAATACTGCCCCCTATGTACAAGAATATAACTACTATAATACTACCTCCTATGTACAAGAATATAACTACTATAATACTGCTCCTATGTGCCAGAATATAAGTACTATAATACTGCCCCCTATGTACAAGAATATAACTACTATAATACTGCCCCCTGTGTACAAGAATATAACTACTATAATACTGCCCCCTGTGTACAAGAATATAACTACTATAATACTGCCTCCTATGTACAAGAATATAACTACTATAATACTGCCCCTATGTACAAGAATATAACTACTATAATACTGCCCCCTGTGTACAAGAATATAACTACTATAATACTGCCTCCTATGTACAAGAATATAACTACTATAATACTGCTGATATGTACAATAATATAACTACTATAATACTGCTCCCTATGTACAAGAATATAACTGCTATAATACTGCTTCTATGTACAAGAATATAACTACTATAATACTGCCCCCCTATGTACAAGAATATAACTACTATAATACTGCCCTCTATGTACAAGAATATAGCTACTATAATACTGCCCCTATGTACAAGAATATAACTACTATAATACTGCCCCCTATGTACAAGAATATAACTACTATAATACTGCCTCCTATGTACAAGAATATAACTACTATAATACTGCTCCCTATGTACAGGAATATAACTACTATAATACTGCTCCTATGTACAAGACTATAACTACTATAATACTGCTCCCCTCTGTACAAGAATATAACTACTATAATACTGCCCCCTATGTACAAGAATATAACTACTATAATACTGCCCCCTATGTACAAGAATATAACTACTATAATACTGCTCCTATGTACAAGAATATAACTACTATAATACTCCCCCCTATGTACAAGAATATAACTACTATAATACTGTCTATGTACAATAATATTACTACTATAATACTGCCCCCTATGTACAAGAATATAACTACTATAATACTGCTCCTATGTACAAGAATATAACTACTATAATACTGCCTCCTATGTACAAGAATATAACTACCATAATACTGTCTATGTACAATAATATTACTACTATAATACTGCCCCCTATGTACAAGAATATAACTACTATGATACTGCCCCCTATGTACAAGAATATAACTACTATAATACTGCCTCCTATGTACAAGAATATAACTACTATAATACTGCCCCCTATGTACAAGAATATAACTACTATAATACTGCCCCCTGTGTACAAGAATATAACTACTATAATACTGCCCTTATGTACAAGAATATAACTACTATAATACTGCTCCTATGTACAAGAATATAACTGCTATAATACTGCCCCCTATGTACTAGAATATAACTACTATAATACTGCCCCCTATGTACAAGAATATAACTACTATAATACTGCCCCCTATGTACAAGAATATAACTACTATAATACTACCTCCTATGTACAAGAATATAACTACTATAATACTGCTCCTATGTGCCAGAATATAAGTACTATAATACTGCCCCCTATGTACAAGAATATAACTACTATAATACTGCCCCCTGTGTACAAGAATATAACTACTATAATACTGCCCCCTGTGTACAAGAATATAACTACTATAATACTGCCTCCTATGTACAAGAATATAACTACTATAATACTGCCCCTATGTACAAGAATATAACTACTATAATACTGCCCCCTGTGTACAAGAATATAACTACTATAATACTGCCTCCTATGTACAAGAATATAACTACTATAATACTGCCCCTATGTACAAGAATATAACTACTATAATACTGCCCCTATGTACAAGAATATAACTACTATAATACTGCTGATATGTACAATAATATAACTACTATAATACTGCCCATATGTACAAGAATATAACTGCTATAATACTGCTTCTATGTACAAGAATATAACTACTATAATACTGCTCCCCTCTGTACAAGAATATAACTACTATAATACTGCCCCCTATGTACAAGAATATAACTACTATAATACTGCCCCCTATGTACAAGAATATAACTATTATAATACTGCCCCCTATGTACAAGAATATAACTACTATAATACTGCCCCCTATGTACAAGAATATAACTACTATAATACTGCCCCCTATGTACAAGAATATAACTACTATAATACTGCCTCCTATATACAAGAATATACCTACTATAATACTGCCCCCTATGTACAAGAATATAACTACTATAATACTGCCCCCTATGTACAAGAATATAACTACTATAATACTGCCCCCTATGTACAAGAATATAACTACTATAATACTGCCCTCTATGTACAAGAATATAACTACTATAATACTGCCCCCTATGTACAAGAATATAACTACTATAATACTGCCCCCTATGTACAAGAATATAACTACTATAATACTGCCCCCTATGTACAAGAATATAACTACTATAATACTGCCCCCTATGTACAAGAATATAACTACTATAATACTGCTCCTATGTACAAGAATATAACTACTATAATACTGCCCCCTATGTACAAGAATATAACTACTATAATACTGCTCCTATGTACAAGAATATAACTGCTATAATACTGCCCCCTATGTACTAGAATATAACTACTATAATACTGCCCCCTATGTACAAGAATATAACTACTATAATACTGCCCCCTATGTACAAGAATATAACTACTATAATACTACCTCCTATGTACAAGAATATAACTACTATAATACTGCTCCTATGTGCCAGAATATAAGTACTATAATACTGCCCCCTATGTACAAGAATATAACTACTATAATACTGCCCCCTGTGTAGAAGAATATAACTACTATAATACTGCCCCCTGTGTACAAGAATATAACTACTATAATACTGCCTCCTATGTACAAGAATATAACTACTATAATACTGCCCCTATGTACAAGAATATAACTACTATAATACTGCCCCCTGTGTACAAGAATATAACTACTATAATACTGCCTCCTATGTACAAGAATATAACTACTATAATACTGCCCCCTATGTACAAGAATATAACTATAATACTGCCCCTATGTACAAGAATATAACTACTATAATACTGCCCCTATGTACAAGAATATAACTACTATAATACTGCTGATATGTACAATAATATAACTACTATAATACTGCTCCCTATGTACAAGAATATAACTGCTATAATACTGCTTCTATGTACAAGAATATAACTACTATAATACTGCCCCCCTATGTACAAGAATATAACTACTATAATACTGCCCTCTATGTACAAGAATCTAGCTACTATAATACTGCCCCTATGTACAAGAATATAACTACTATAATACTGCTCCCCTCTGTACAAGAATATAACTACTATAATACTGCCCCCATGTACAAGAATATAACTACTATAATACTGCCCCTATGTACAAGAATATAACTACTATAATACTGCCCCTATGTACAAGAATATAACTACTATAATACTGCCTCCTATGTACAAGAATATAACTACTATAATACTGCTCCCTATGTACAAGAATATAACTGCTATAACACTGCTCCTATGTACAAGAATATAACTGCTATAATACTGCCCCCCTATGTACAAGAATATAACTACTATAATACTGCCCTCTATGTACAAGAATATAGCTACTATAATACTGCCCTCTATGTACAAGAATATAGCTACTATAATACTGCCCCCTATGTACAAGAATATAACTACTATAATACTGCCCCCTATGTACAAGAATATAACTACTATAATACTGCCCCCTATGTACAAGAATATAACTACTATAATACTGCCTCCTATGTACAAGAATATAACTGCTATAATACTGCCCCCTATGTACAAGAGTATAACAACTATAATACTGCTCCCTATGTACAAGAATATAACTACTATAATACTGCCCCCTATGTACAAGAATATAACTACTATAATACTGCCTCCTATGTACAAGAATATAACTACTATAATACTGCTCCTATGTGCCAGAATATAACTACTATAATACTGCCCCCTATGTACAAGAATATAACTACTATAATACTGCCCCCTATGTACAACAATATAACTACTATAATACTGCCCCTATATGTACAAGAATATAACTACTATAATACTGCCCCCTATGTACAAGAATATAACTACTATAATACTGCCCCCTATGTACAACAATATAACTACTATAATACTGCCCCTATGTACAAGAATATAACTACTATAATACTGCCTCCTATATACAAGAATATACCTACTATAATACTGCCCCCTATGTACAAGAATATAACTACTATAATACTGCCCCTATGTACAAGAATATAACTACTATAATACTGCCCGCTATGTACAAGAATATTACTACTATAATACTGCCCCCTATGTACAAGAATATAACTACTGTAATAAGGTCCCCTATGTACAAGAATATAACTACTATAATACTGCCCCCTATGTACAAGAATATAGCTACTATAATACTGCTCCTATGTACAAGAATATACCTACTATAATACTGTCCCTATGTACAAGAATATAACTACTATAATACTGCTCCTATGTACAAGAATATAACTACTATAATACTGCCTCCTATGTACAAGAATATAACTACTATAATACTGCCCCCTATATACAAGAATATAACTACTATAATACTGACCCCTATGTACAAGAATATAACTACTATAATACTGCCCCTATGTACAAGAATATAACTACTATAATACTGCCTCCTATGTACAAGAATATAACTACTATAATACTGCCCCCTATGTACAAGAATATAACTACTATAATACTGCCCCCTATGTACAAGAATATAACTACTATAATACTGCTCCTATGTACAAGAATATAACTACTATAATACTGCCTCCTATGTACAAGAATATAACTACTATAATACTGCCCCCTATGTACAAGAATATAACTACTATAATACTGCCCCCTATGTACAACAATATAACTACTATAATACTGCCCCTATATGTACAAGAATATAACTACTATAATACTGCCCCCTATGTACAAGAATATAACTACTATAATACTGCCCCCTATGTACAACAATATAACTACTATAATACTGCCCCTATGTACAAGAATATAACTACTATAATACTGCCTCCTATATACAAGAATATACCTACTATAATACTGCCCCCTATGTACAAGAATATAACTACTATAATACTGCCCCTATGTACAAGAATATAACTACTATAATACTGCCCGCTATGTACAAGAATATTACTACTATAATACTGCCTCCTATGTACAAGAATAACACTACTATAATACTGCCTCCTATGTACAAGAATATAACTACTATAATACTGCCATCTATGTACAAGAATATAACTACTATAATACTGCCTCCTATGTACAAGAATATAACTACTGTAATACTGCCTCCTATGTACAAGAATATAACGACTATAATACTGCCTCCTATGTACAAGAATATAACTACTATAATACTGCCTCCTATGTACAAGAATATAACTACTATAATACTGCTCCCTATGTACAAGAATATAACTACTATAATACTGCCTCCTATGTACAAGAATATAACTACTATAATACTGCTCCCTATGTACAAGAATATAACTACTATAATACTGCTCCCTATGTACAAGAATATAACTACTATAATACTGCTCCCTATGTACAAGAATATAACTACTATAATACTGCTCCTATGTACAAGAATATAACTACTATAATACTGCCTCCTATGTACAAGAATATAACTACTATAATACTGCCTCCTATGTACAAGAATATAACTACTATAATACTGCCCCCTATGTACAAGAATATAACTACTATAATACTGCCCCCTATGTACAAGAATATAACTACTATAATACTGCCCCCTATGTACAACAATATAACTACTATAATACTGCCCCCTATGTACAAGAATATAACTACTATAATACTGCCTCCTATGTACAAGAATATAACTACTATAATACTGCTCCTATGTACAAGAATATAACTACTATAATACTGCTCCTATGTACAAGAATATAACTACTATAATACTGCTCCTATGTACAAGAATATAACTACTATAATACTGCTCCCTATGTACAAGAATATAACTACTATAATACTGCCTCCTATGTACAAGAATATAACTACTATAATACTGCTCCCTATGTACAAGAATATAACTACTATAATACTGCTCCCTATGTACAAGAATATAACTACTATAATACTGCTCCCTATGTACAAGAATATAACTACTATAATACTGCTCCTATGTACAAGAATATAACTACTATAATACTGCCTCTTATGTACAAGAATATAACTACTATAATACTGCCTCCTATGTACAAGAATATAACTACTATAATACTGCCTCCTATGTACAAGAATATAACTACTATAATACTGCCCCCTATGTACAAGAATATAACTCCTATAATACTGCCCCATATGTACAAGAATATAACTACTATAATACTGCCTCCTATGTACAAGAATATAACTACTATAATACTGCCCCCTATGTACAAGAATATAACTACTATAATACTGCCCCCTATGTACAAGAATATAACTACTATAATACTGCCCCCTATGTACAAGAATATAACTACTATAATACTGCCTCCTATGTACAAGAATATAACTACTATAATACTGCCTCCTATGTACAAGAATATAACTACTATAATACTGCCCCCTATGTACAAGAATATAACTACTATAATACTGCCCCCTATGTACAAGAATATAACTACTATAATACTGCCCCCTATGTACAAGAATATAACTACTATAATACTGCCTCCTATGTACAAGAATATAACTACTATAATACTGCTCCTATGTACAAGAATATAACTACTATAATACTGCCCCCTATGTACAAGAATATAACTCCTATAATACTGCCCCATATGTACAAGAATATAACTACTATAATACTGCCTCCTATGTACAAGAATATAACTACTATAATACTGCCCCTATGTACAAGAATATAACTACTATAATACTGCCTCCTATGTACAAGAATATAACTACTATAATACTGCTCCCTATGTACAAGAATATAACTGCTATAACACTGCTCCTATGTACAAGAATATAACTGCTATAATACTGCCCCCCTATGTACAAGAATATAACTACTATAATACTGCCCTCTATGTACAAGAATATAGCTACTATAATACTGCCCCCTATGTACAAGAATATAACTACTATAATACTGCCCCCTATGTACAAGAATATAACTACTATAATACTGCCCCCTATGTACAAGAATATAACTACTATAATACTGCCTCCTATGTACAAGAATATAACTGCTATAATACTGCCCCCTATGTACAAGAGTATAACAACTATAATACTGCTCCCTATGTACAAGAATATAACTACTATAATACTGCCCCCTATGTACAAGAATATAACTACTATAATACTGCCTCCTATGTACAAGAATATAACTACTATAATACTGCTCCTATGTGCCAGAATATAACTACTATAATACTGCCTGCTATGTACAAGAATATAACTACTGTAATACGGTCCCCTATGTACAAGAATATAACTACTATAATACTGCCCCCTATGTACAAGAATATAGCTACTATAATACTGCTCCTATGTACAAGAATATACCTACTATAATACTGTCCCTATGTACAAGAATATAACTACTATAATACTGCTCCTATGTACAAGAATATAACTACTATAATACTGCCCCCTATATACAAGAATATAACTACTATAATACTGACCCCTATGTACAAGAATATAACTACTATAATACTGCCCCTATGTACAAGAATATAACTACTATAATACTGCCTCCTATGTACAAGAATATAACTACTATAATACTGCCCCCTATGTACAAGAATATAACTACTATAATACTGCCCCCTATGTACAAGAATATAACTACTATAATACTGCTCCTATGTACAAGAATATAACTACTATAATACTGCCTCCTATGTACAAGAATATAACTACTATAATACTGCCCCCTATGTACAAGAATATAACTACTATAATACTGCCCCCTATGTACAACAATATAACTACTATAATACTGCCCCTATATGTACAAGAATATAACTACTATAATACTGCCCCCTATGTACAAGAATATAACTACTATAATACTGCCCCCTATGTACAACAATATAACTACTATAATACTGCCCCTATGTACAAGAATATAACTACTATAATACTGCCTCCTATATACAAGAATATACCTACTATAATACTGCCCCCTATGTACAAGAATATAACTACTATAATACTGCCCCTATGTACAAGAATATAACTACTATAATACTGCCCGCTATGTACAAGAATATTACTACTATAATACTGCCTCCTATGTACAAGAATAACACTACTATAATACTGCCTCCTATGTACAAGAATATAACTGCTATAATACTGCCATCTATGTACAAGAATATAACGACTATAATACTGCCTCCTATGTACAAGAATATAACTACTATAATACTGCCTCCTATGTACAAGAATATAACTACTATAATACTGCTCCCTATGTACAAGAATATAACTACTATAATACTGCCTCCTATGTACAAGAATATAACTACTATAATACTGCTCCCTATGTACAAGAATATAACTACTATAATACTGCTCCCTATGTACAAGAATATAACTACTATAATACTGCTCCTATGTACAAGAATATAACTACTATAATACTGCCTCCTATGTACAAGAATATAACTACTATAATACTGCCCCCTATGTACAAGAATATAACTACTATAATACTGCCCCCTATGTACAAGAATATAACTACTATAATACTGCCCCCTATGTACAACAATATAACTACTATAATACTGCCCCCTATGTACAAGAATATAACTACTATAATACTGCCTCCTATGTACAAGAATATAACTACTATAATACTGCTCCTATGTACAAGAATATAACTACTATAATACTGCTCCTATGTACAAGAATATAACTACTATAATACTGCCCCTATGTACAAGAATATAACTCCTATAATACTGCTCCTATGTACAAGAATATAACTACTATAATACTGCCCGCTATGTACAAGAATATTACTACTATAATACTGCCCCCTATGTACAAGAATATAACTACTATAATACTGCCCCTATGTACAAGAATATAACTACTATAATACTGCCCGCTATGTACAAGAATATTACTACTATAATACTGCCTCCTATGTACAAGAATAACACTACTATAATACTGCCTCCTATGTACAAGAATATAACTGCTATAATACTGCCATCTATGTACAAGAATATAACGACTATAATACTGCCTCCTATGTACAAGAATATAACTACTATAATACTGCCTCCTATGTACAAGAATATAACTACTATAATACTGCTCCCTATGTACAAGAATATAACTACTATAATACTGCCTCCTATGTACAAGAATATAACTACTATAATACTGCTCCCTATGTACAAGAATATAACTACTATAATACTGCTCCCTATGTACAAGAATATAACTACTATAATACTGCTCCTATGTACAAGAATATAACTACTATAATACTGCCTCCTATGTACAAGAATATAACTACTATAATACTGCCCCCTATGTACAAGAATATAACTACTATAATACTGCCCCCTATGTACAAGAATATAACTACTATAATACTGCCCCCTATGTACAACAATATAACTACTATAATACTGCCCCCTATGTACAAGAATATAACTACTATAATACTGCCTCCTATGTACAAGAATATAACTACTATAATACTGCTCCTATGTACAAGAATATAACTACTATAATACTGCTCCTATGTACAAGAATATAACTACTATAATACTGCTCCCTATGAACAAGAATATAACTACTATAATACTGCCCCTATGTACAAGAATATAACTGCTATAATACTGCCTCCTATGTACAAGAATATAACTACTATAATACTGCCCCCTATGTACAAGAATATAACTACTATAATACTGCCCCCTATGTACAAGAATATAACTACTATAATACTGCCCCCTGTGTACAAGAATATAACTACTATAATACTGCCCCTATGTACAAGAATATAACTACTATAATACTGCTCCTATGTACAAGAATATAACTACTATAATACTGCCCCCTATGTACAAGAATATAACTACTATAATACTGCCTCCTATGTACAAGAATATAACTACTATAATACTGCTCCTATGTACAAGAATATAACTACTATAATACTGCTCCTATGTACAAGAATATAACTACTATAATACTGCTCCCTATGTACAAGAATATAACTACTATAATACTGCCTCCTATGTACAAGAATATAACTACTATAATACTGCTCCCTATGTACAAGAATATAACTACTATAATACTGCTCCCTATGTACAAGAATATAACTACTATAATACTGCTCCCTATGTACAAGAATATAACTACTATAATACTGCTCCTATGTACAAGAATATAACTACTATAATACTGCCTCCTATGTACAAGAATATAACTACTATAATACTGCCTCCTATGTACAAGAATATAACTACTATAATACTGCCTCCTATGTACAAGAATATAACTACTATAATACTGCCCCCTATGTACAAGAATATAACTACTATAATACTGCCCCCTATGTACAAGAATATAACTACTATAATACTGCCTCCTATGTACAAGAATATAACTACTATAATACTGCCCCCTATGTACAAGAATATAACTGCTATAATACTGCCCCCTATGTACAAGAATATAACTACTATAATACTGCTCCTATGTACAAGAATATAACTACTATAATACTGCCCCCTATGTACAAGACTATAACTACTATAATACTGCCTCCTATGTACAAGAATATAACTACTATAATACTGCCTCCTATGTACAAGAATATAACTACTATAATACTGCTCCTATGTACAAGAATATAACTACTATAATACTGCCCCCTATGTACAGGAATATAACTACTATAATACTGCCCCCTATGTACAAGAATATAACTACTATAATACTGCCCCCTATGTACAAGACTATAACTACTATAATACTGCCTCCTATGTACAAGAATATAACTACTTTTTTCTATTTATTACATCAAACTGTACCATTAAAAAATATAGCTATTCTTTCCATAGCTCCGCCCTCTTACCCCTTGTCAATGGATAAAGTAAAACGGTTTGTTTCTTCAAAGTTTCAATTGAAAAAAAAGAAAAAATTAAGTTATATCCTGTTTGAGGGGGTTAAATGTGGAGCCCTGTCTATCGGCGGTCCCCCAGGGCCCCTCTTGGGGTCTGAGTGTTCGGCCTTTACAGGTCTACTGCTGCTCTTTAGCTTACTGGTCAGAACTGGACATGAGAACTTTTCCACTGGGAAATAAAGGTCATCGGGCCAGTGCAGAAGGGGTTTGGCCGTGTCCATATTTATGCTGCAGGTGTGAAGAGTGTGTATGAAGAATATAACAACCAAGACTGCAGCATGTGAAACCTCGTTATCTAATAGAGATTAGCGCATGAATAAGAGTGAAGAATGCTCACTTATCTGATCGGCGGCTTCAGACGTCTCTTGCAGATGGCAGACGTTTCCATTGTGTATCATGTGGCCACCAGAATGTGATCTGCTCGGTCACCAGGTGTGCGGTGGGCACTTACGTCACACGGTAATTACCTGCTCTTGCGTTGGCATAGTAATGAATCATCTGAGAACCTGCAGGAACTACAACTCAAGGAAGTCCTCGGAAGTCCTTGAAGCGTCTTCATAATGCAGAACTACTGGCAGGTGCCGACGGAGGAGAGCGAGGACACTTACCGCTATAATCCTGCCTGGGAGCCCCGTCTGCTGACGTGCGTGGGTACGTATCCGCTATGGATGATGTCGGTGGGACAGGACCACGGGCTGTTACCCGTCTGGTCGGTGATTATTTCATGCTCGGTGGTTGGGGAGTGATGGCATCAGCTGGCGCCCGGCTCCTCTGGGACCGCTGCTCTATTTGTTCTTTCTGTTGTTCATTTGAGACTTCGTCTTGTTGCCATCTGTTGTCATCCTGACAATGGCTCCTTGTCTCCGGCTTGTGGACGGTGGAGGTGAAACCCTGCACCCGGCAATGAAGTAAATGCTGCAGACTTCATGTACTTTATTTGTTGTTGCTGAGGTGTCTGACAAGTACCGCAGGTCTGAAAAGTCCTCACACCCTCTTCTCACCTTTCTACGTGTTATGACCGTGTGCCCCTCCTCGTTGTGCACTCAGGACCCCGTAGTGACAGGCTCACAACAGAACAGGAGAAATCTTTGGGCATTTTTTAAGCATGAAACTCTTTCTGCAGTGACCTGAGTATTGACATCCCATGTTAGACACTTGTAGCTCCGCGGCTCCCATCTCTCTGGATCTTCTCTGAGATGTTTCTAAACCCCGATTGGAGTCACCTGGGGTAAATCCAGCTGATTGAACATAAGACCCCCTGTCTATTTCAAGGTCTCACCACTCACAATGCATATCGGAGCCAAAACCAATCCATGAAGAAGACAGAACTGCCTGCAGAGCTCAGAGACAGGTTTGTGTGGAGGATCAGATCTGGAGAAATTGCAAAAACATCTGCCACCCTGAAAGTTTCCAGGAGCCCAGCGGCCCCCATAATACTTACATGGAAGAGCAACCAGGACTCTTCCTAGAGCCGCCACCCCCCCAAACGAAGGTGGAGAATGGTCTCTGTAAGAGAGGAGACCAAGAGCCCAGCGGCCCCCATAATACTTACATGGAAGAACAACCAGGACTCTTCCTAGAGCCGCCGACCCCCAAACTAAGGGGAGAAGGGTCTTGTAAGAGAGGTGACCAAGAGCCCAGCGGCCCCATAATACTTACATGGAAGAGCAACCAGGACTCTTCCTAGAGCCGCCACCCCCCCAAACTAAGGTGGAGAAGGGTCTCTGTGAGAGAGGAGAACAAGAGCCCAGCGGCCCCCATAATACTTACATGGAATAACAACCAGGACTCTTCTTAGAGCCGCCGACCCCCCCCCCCCCCCCCCCCCAGACTAAGGGGGAGAAGGTTCTTGTAAGAGAGGAGACCAAGAACCCAGCGTCCCCCATAATAATACCATCACCTGCCTAATACCATCCCTACAATGAAGCCTGCTGGTGGAGCATCATGTGGGGGAGGGGTGACCAGTCAGGGGCGATGGAAAGCTGAATGGAGTGAAGTACAGAGATAATGAATACCTAATCCAGAGCAAAAGGGACCTCAAACTGGGCGAAAGGGTCACCTTATAACAAGACAATGACCCCAAGACCCGAGCCAAGAGCACACAGGCGTGCGGACAGCTGTGTGAATGTCCTTGAGGGGCCCGGCCAGACCCCTGAACCCAATGGGACAACTCTGGAGAGACCTGACAATGGCTGTCCACAGACGGCTCCCATCCAACCTGGCAGAAAAAACCCAAATCCAGGGGGGCGAACCTAGTGCCATCATCCCCAAGAAGAGTGGAGGCTGGAAGCACTGCTAGAGGGGCTCCGACCTATACAGAGTATGGGGTGTGAATACTTATGGCACTGCAGGGTGGGGGGTTGCATTTAAAAGAGATTAGAGGGAATGAGAACTGGCCGGACCCCTTGTATGTTTTCCGCCTTCATCCAGCTTTTGGCAAGTGATTCCCTTTGGCCTGTGCTGTGCATTATGGGTACCACCGGTCATTCACAGCGGTGGGAGCCGGACCGAGGAGGATGCCGTCCAGGCGAAGGGAGGGAAGCGTGGAAGAAGGTGGTGGTAGAGCCACGGCTGCAGGCTGGTAGGCCCGCCCTGCTGACTTCACACGTCGTCTCTGAACTGTCCATTAACATTAATCTGCGGTTTCTGCGTTGCCGCCGGACACGGTTTACGGAGTGACGTGCATTCATCCCTTCGTGTGACGCCTACGGGCCCTAGTTCCCCCAATCTTCCTTTTTTTAATGTTCCTTGCACATTTGATCTTTCCCCTGAGCCCGGGGTCGCTCCAGCGGCATGGCAGCCATCAGCGGGCGCACGTCCTAATGCACATTAAGATATTCACGTTCCTCCTTTCAGGTGATTCGTTTTCCCCTGCAGTCGTGAATCACAATCTCCGCAGATCATCGGGTGTTATCCAAACAGATAATCCGCTCGGCGGCCTAACGAACTGCCTGCTCACACAAAGCGCCGAGCGCCAGCATGGATCTCACGCTGCTATCCCGCCCCCCAACAAGTGCTACTTAGGAAAGAATTGGCATATGGAAACCGTAGCGGACCCCTACCGAGATGAGGTCTCCCCTGCAGCTCGAGAGGAAGCGCATTAACTCTAGATCCGCTGCGGGGTGCACCGACGGCGCGCCAATTGTTCCTTGGTCTGATATTAAGACTACAAAATAGAAATGCCCCTTTTCACAATAAATGACAGAGCGAGGCGCACACTTGCACTAAGAGGCGCACACTTGCACTAAGAGGCGCACGCTTGCACTAAGAGGCGCACGCTTGCACTAAGAGGCGCACGCTTGCACTAAGAGGCGCACGCTTACACTAAGAGGCGCACGCTTGCACGAAGAGGCGCACGCTTGCACTAAGAGGCGCACGCTTGCACTAAGAGGCGCACGCTTGCACGAAGAGGCGCACGCTTGCACGAAGAGGCGCACGCTTGCACGAAGAGGCGCACGCTTGCACGAAGAGGCGCACGCTTGCACGAAGAGGCGCACGCTTACACGAAGAGGCGCACGCTTACACGAAGAGGCGCACACTTACACGAAGAGGCGCACACTTACACGAAGAGGCGCACACTTACACGAAGAGGCGCACACTTACACGAAGAGGCGCACACTTACACGAAGAGGCGCACACTTACACTAAGAGGCGCACACTTACACTAAGAGGCACAGCCGGTTACGCCCAACAGACGGACCTTTCTCCATGTGTGCACTACAGTCTGGCCTCCCAATCCGCTGACAGGTATTTTTTCCCTATGCCATGAGCTTTTTTACATTTGCAAAAAACTCTAAAACCAGCTGTCATGGAGGACTGGGCGTACGGGTCTGACAGTCCCCAACCTGTGAGGCACGGCACCCGGGGGGGCACAAGGTCTGCCCATCTCCAGCTGCCCGGATCCTGCACTTGTTCAAGGTAAAACCTAAATCTTCTTTGTATAGCGCCAACATATTCCACAGCAGGTAATTTATTTATTACCCCCACCAAGCTAGGGGCTGATTTTACCGACCTTGGAAGGATGAAAGGCTGAGTCAACCTTCAGGTCGTGAGCGAGAGCTTAGAACTGCAGTTCTGTTGCCTTAACACTCTGCTCTACCTGATGGCTTATTCACAGCAGTGTATATTGGCCGCCCTTTTCACGGCCGGCCTATGTACACCACCGTCTGAGCGGTGTTCCTTCGCCGTCTCTCTGCCCCTTTCCTCCCCTCTGGCTGTTTGCAATGGCAGGGGTGGAATGGGCGGAGCTAAGCTCCTGCCCCCTCCCTGCAGCCAGCAATGGGAGTGGCAGGGCAGAGCTCAGTTTTGCCCCTGTCTCAGCCGGAGGCGAGGGGGAAGACCGCTCAGATGGTAGTGTACATTGGCCGGCCATGAAAGCAGCGGCCGATATACACTCATGTAAATAAGCCCTGCGGCTGTCAGTTGGAGCCCAAATCACCCCCTGCACGCCCCTGCACGGCCTAGCACGCCCCAACACCCCTCGCTGCCTCCGCTGACTGTCCCACACCTCTGTCTCCACCAGCCGACACGGCGAACACACTTCAGGGTTATAGATCCCTTAAGGCATTCAAGGACAACACAGTTTTCTGCTTTATTCCAAGAAGGGTCAGCAGGGATTAGATGGAGGAGAAATTTACATAAAGGGGAGGAGCTACAAATACATCATTATAGCAGTCTATAAAGTTACTTCAGAGTCCGAGGAGTCGGAGACTGCATTACCTGCCACTCCTGGGTCTGACCGTTTGGGGAGCGGACCCTCTTAGTTTTGTAGTCTTCCTAGAGCCACCCCTCCACCAGCCTTGTGACATCACCGATGGGCGGTGAGTAGATGCGTAGATCTGGATGGAACTCCAACTTAACATTTTGCCATGCTCACCTAGGAGGCCCTGTGGTATAAAGGTATTGTGTAACCCCTCTTTCCCTGGCAACTTTCCACCGTTCTGGACTAGGGGAAAGTTGGGTTGAACTCCTGCGTCTTATTCCCCTCCCTCACATCTGCAGAGGTCTCTGATCTACCTCAGAAGTCCTTGATCATGATCGCAATAAAGTTAGCCAGTGATGGGGGATGGGAGGCAGATGGTCGGGGGATGGGAGGCAGATGGTCGGGGGATGTAACAATGTAACAACTGACATCCTCCTGTAACTTGGTAACTCCTTACATCACAACAAAGGGCTTCCTTGCCGGTCCAGGAAGTGACATCACAGCCCCCTCTGGTGCTGGAGTGATGGAGGGGATGGATATGGAGGAGTTCTGCCTGGCAGGAAATACACTTCCGGCAGTCTAGATCCACTCAGCTTTCCCTGGACTGGATAGGTGGCAGGTTGACCTTGCCTCCCTCCGGTCCGTACACCACCCAGCCCGCACACTTCGATCCGCTAACACACTCAGACTAAACACCCTTCTAATACGAACCTCTCATGGTCGCCTCCAGGACTTCACCAGAGCTGCACCCATCCTCCGGAGCGCTCTACCCCAAGGCATCCCGACAATCCCTGACGTACAGAACTTGAGACGCACCTTAAAGACACACCTCTTCAGGAAGGCGTACCAAATCTCCTGATCTAGCCCTCCTGCCCCTCCCTATGGCTCCCCACACCTTCCACCCTGCTTATTACATAAGACCTCTACCCCTGCACCCCCCCCCCCCCCCTGTTGTCTAAATGGGCCTTTATGTGAAAATCTGATGTCATTTTAGGTTGAAAATTTCTGAAGGGTTCACAAACTTTCATGCGCCACTGTAACTGCGAATTGAGCCAAGCCTGACATTGTGTTCCTAGCTGTGCGCTGCGGCTGCCGCCCTTAGATGGTGAGGGGGACGTCTGACCACTCGGCACTTAGCAGAACTCTCAGCCTTTTGTCCTACTTGGCCTTGGGGTTCTCCCAGGGTCCTCCGCTGGCTGCCATGCTTCCTGCCCAATCACGGGCAGTCCTAGTTGATATGGACATATGGCTGCTGCAACAGTGTCACAACTGTGGTCAGTGATTGGCTGCAGCAGTCACATGTTAGTGTCAGCAGGAAGCAGGGCCGTACAGAGACTAGTGTGCTGCCCGGAGGAGTCGCAGGAGGGAGGAGTTACTACTTTTACATTTTTTAAGCGTGCTAAGCCTTTTTCTTTACTCTAAGTGGACGGACAATCCCTTTAAGTGGAAGACAAGGATCTACCAGCAGGGGGCACTCTGGACTGGGTAGCGTGATATGATACTGATAACTCGTCCCCCAGCCTTCTATGTCGCTGTGTCACCGGTGTGGTCCAGGGACAGCTGGGTGGGACTCCTCCATACTCGCCCCTCCGTCTCGTCTTCAGCACAGGGGGGCTTTGATGGAAACCGTTTCTGGGACCAGCAGGGAAGCCCTTCCTAACTTCCTTACCATCACAACAAAGGGGTTTCAGTTAGCGCGCCCCCCACCGCGCCTGATACTGTGTATCAGAGGAGTGTATAATGGTGGTCATCTGGAGCGCCCGGCCCGACAGCCGTTATACTATCAGAACTGTGAGGTTACCGTAGACCCAACGCAGATAGTCCCACCGCTGCGCGGCCCCCAGAACCGCACGTATAGTCCCGCCGCTGCGCGACCCCCAGAACCGCATGTATAGTCCCGCCGCTGCGCGACCCCCAGAACCGCATGTATAGTCCCGCCGCTGCGCGACCCCCAGAACCGCATGTATAGTCCCACCGCTGCGCAACCCCCAGAACCGCATGTATAGTCCCACCGCTGCGCGACCCCCAGAACCGCACGTATAGTCCCGCCGCTGCGCGACCCCCAGAACCGCACGTATAGTCCCGCCGCTGCGCGACCCCCAGAACCGCATGTATAGTCCCACCGCTGCGCGACCCCCAGAACCGCACGTATAGTCCCGCCGCTGCGCGACCCCCAGAACCGCATGTATGCGGAGCCAGTCATCTCATATGCTGTTTGGTGGATTCATGATCTGAAACATGGCGGCCGTAGCTTCCCTATTGGAGCGCCTCCTGGGGGAACATGGCCGAAATGTCAAATGGAGCTTCCGTCCAGATGCTCAGCCCGCCCATTGATGAGGTCAGAGGAAGGCCGGAGGCGTCTGACAAAGACTATACAACGGAGACCCCCGATTGTCAGACCACGTAGTGGCATCGAAGCGCAGTCTGTAGACTCCAGGACTGCTCGAAGCAACACAGACGGGTATTTTCTCTCAGTTCATCCCTTTTTGTTTGTGTCGTCGTAGCTCCTCCCCTTTGGTAAATATCTTTTGTATATTTTTATCTAAGCTCTACTAGCACTTTTTAGAATAACAGCTTAAAACTTTAATAGTCATTCTTGAACGCTTTAAAGGAAACCTACCTCTGAGACATGTTATTCGTGTGTCGGCTGGGGGAGACCGAGGTGGCGGAGGACCTACCTGTTAGAAGGGGAATCTTTGTTTGTAGAGCGCCAACTTATTCCGCAGCGCTCTCAGGCATGGGATGAATGAAAACACAACAATTACAATGTGAGGTACAGTCAGTTTGACACAATTAGGGTGGGGGGAGCGAGGCAGGGGGGACACAGGCAATTGGGGAATTCATGTGGAAATCAGTTATTAGAAGGCAAACGGGGTGAGCGGGTAAGGAGGTGCAGGGGTAGAGGTCGTATGTGATAGGCAGGGTGGAAGGTGTGGGGAGCCATACGGAGGGGCGGGGGACTAGGTCAGGGGTTATGGTATGCCTCCCTGAAGAGGTGCGTTTTTAAGGCACGTCTGAAGTTTCGTGCATCGGGAATTGTCGGGATGCCTTGGGGTAGAGCGTTCCAGAGGATGGGTGCTGCTCTGGTGAAGTCCTGTGGGCGAGCATGTGAGGTTCGTATTACAGGGGTGTTTAGTCTGAGTGTGTTAGCGGAGCGGAGTGAGCGGGCTGGGTGGTGTACGGACAGGAGGGAGGTGATGTACGGTGGCACTGCGCCATGCAGAGCTTTGTGGGTGAGGAGGTTAAATTTAGTGCTGCAGTGGATGGGCACCGAGTGCAGCGACTGGCATAGTGCAGAGGAGTCTGAGTAACGGCTGGACAGGAAGATGAGCCTGGCTGCCATATTTAGTATGGATTGGAGTGGAGCGGGTCTGGTGCGGGGGAGGCCGATGAGCAGCGAGTTGCAGTAGTCGAGTCGGGAGTGGATGAGGGCGACCACGAGTGTCTTTAGCGCGTCTGCGATGAGGAACAGCCATATTTTAGCAATATTCCTGAAGTGCAGGCGGCACATTCAGGCCAGAGATTGGATGTGGGGGTAAAGGAAGGTCAGAGTCCAGTGTGACCCCAAGGACCTGTAAACCGCCACCCGCCGTCCTATACGTGGACCGTGACAGGCAGGTCCTTCTATTAGTTTCAGGCTATACATATAGTTCAGTTGCTACAAAGAAAGACTTAAAAGAAGCAACTCTTTAAATTGAGTGACATCAGGGGTCAGTCAGTACTTTGGGACTGCCATTATCACGTGTCAGAAAGCCACTCCATTACCAGCCACTGTCTTTGCAGGCTTCTGCCAGGTTTATGGCATTGCAATTTTATACGGCACTTAACACCTCAACAGTGCTGAGGAACAAAAGAAATTCTGGCCGTCTGGCCTCTTACTACACATTACAAAGTTGCTCTTACGAAAAGTTCTAGTGCCTCAAAACTGCACGTCAGCGTGCCATAACATATACCCCAGCACAGGGGGCGTCTCATCCCCATTGTGCCTTTCCATCTCCTGCGTACAGAGCCTGTCTACAGTCAGTGGAGCCAGAAGCTCAGACCCCCATGCCTCTCA